>NW_009631139.1:0-2975 GCF_000690535.1 Cariama cristata | reverse complement strand
CCCCCCCCCCCCATACTGCCATCCTCAAACTTCCCCCAAATTTGCCTCTCTTGCATTACCTGTTCACTTAATCTTCTGTATAAAACTTGCAACTCATCTGCCTCTTATCATTACAAGGTTTTACTCCTGACATTCTCAAACCTACACTTAAGTTGCAGAGTAAGTTCTGTAACAGCCTTCTCATAGTAACTGATTAAACTTTATATCTTTCAAAAGTATATTAAGCTCAATATATATATAAAAAAGTCATTATTCTAAAAAGTTAATTACTTCCAAGAATAACAGTTACTCTTAATTAGCACTGAAAACTATCTTGCTATGTATGAGGAAGTACACATCTGAATTTCCTATGATGTCTGGGGGAGTGGGGAGGGGAGAAATCAATCCTCTATCAAAAGCAGATGCCGAAAGTATCAGTTTGATGCTTTTTCTTTAATTAAAAATTTAAGGAACTGTTACTTGTTGCTTTTACTAACCAGAGGCAGCTGGACACAGCTGGCCACAGCTAAAGTTTTGTTGTACATGAGTAAGAATAACTCACACACCAGACACGTAAAACAACCTTTGACCTAACAGTAACATTGCTCCACTAAAACAACTGGAAATAACACACAAACAGGGAAGCAAATATATATTCGAACATTAATGAGTATTAGCAGTGAACATGTAGAACAGGAGCAGAAGAGATCCACATTAAACCAAATATAGAATCTTCAGCTATGTAATGAAGCAGTAGTACTCCAAACCTGTCCTTTCAGACTTCTGGCTTTAAACTGTAAGAATCTGAACATTCTAATTTGAGAAAGAAAACAACCTGTCGTAAATGTTAGCCTTGGCAAATTTGTAACATTACAAGTTAATTATTATCATGTCAAGACTCCTCATGATAGTAAGAGCATACAATATGCTTAGAAACACAGGGTGACTAAAGTTCAAGTTTTTACTTCCTGCTGCAGTAACTCAATAAGGGTTTACCAACCAGCCTTATATGGCCCAAGTTATTCTCCTGCAGAGCAGGACTTCTCTCCTTATATGGTAAGGAAGGAAAAAACCCCCAGTGACATTAAGGGCACTCCCACAGCCAAGAGACAAACATAACCTTCTGCGTTTTTGCCACAGCACTTACACATCACATAATTTTACAATGAGCAACGACATGGTTAAGTTACCATCAGGTGTTAATTATTACCGTGGTAAGAGAGATTCTGTTTTCCAGAAGAAGGAAGAAAAATGCATTCTGAAAATGTGATTACCAACAGCTCCTTGAGATGCATGCACTCAAAACAGAAGAGATTATTTTTTAAGGCAATGGCTGCTAGTCACAGTCTTGAAGCTTTCAACAATCTGGTTTAACAATCAAAAGCTTTAAGCTGTGATAAGTTTTGGCCACAGCTTTAGATTTCATTGTTTGCATATCTGTACCTTGCACAGGAAGAAAAAAACAAACCAAAACAACCCTAGCTGGTCACATGCTGTACATGTAAGGCATTACACTAAAGGAAAGGTCAGATTCACACCTCAACTTGCTTGCTGCAATGTTCTCAAAAGCCTCCCTCATCAAGCATGCAGAAACACAGCTGTGACAAAAAAAAAATCTGTACCTAGCTAGCATTACAGAAGCAGCACAGGTCTACATGTGCCTGTGAGTTCAGCTTTCTGCCTTTATTCACCCCAGCACTGACCCCTCCAAACAAAAACTTAAAATACCACGTAAATGTACTCTACAGAATTCCACATCATCTACATAAACTAACTCCAGGGAAGAGATAAAAATTAACCTTTAGGACCCTAAGCATTATAGCAACATGGCTGAGCTCTAAAGAGAAGACTTCACTAGCAAGATGTAATCATTTCTCCAGTGCTATTGTTTCTGCCACAAAAGGTAACTGCAAAGCTTCCCATTTTAATTGGAATCCCTTAATATGTTTTTTAGAACAATATATTTTACTGAGAGTAACAAAATTTGTGTCATTTATGCCATGAAGCTTAGAAAATGAGTACCTTTTTTTTTTTGAAGACAGAAACCCTTACGAAACAAGTTAATGACTGTGACATGATCCCTCACTGAAAAAAATGGATACGCAATGTGATTTGCAAGAATGCAGTAGTTACACAAGCACAAGGAGCCATATTTTGCTCCTCGAGAAGATCACCTGCAAGTAATCAGAAGGATCTTCCTTTGAACTTCCTGCCCAGAATGTGCTGAAAGCCCCATACTGTAAGAAAATCCAATAATCACCATTTTTTCTATTGTAATAAACTACACCAATAAGAAATTAGGGTTTTTGCGTCACTTTTACGCAACCACTGAGGACATTAAAACCGCCGCAGAGGACATTGTACATTTTATAGCAGGAAACATTAAGTTACAGCTGTTAGAATACCCCAAGGTCAGCAGCAAGGCAAACAGCCCTACCAGTTTTTCGCTTTAACTGCCACCCATAATTACATCTCTCTGCTACATGAGTCTGTGCTGCTCACACCTGATCTTGTCTCCGCCTAAAACCATGCCTATCGTTCCTTTCTCCTCTTAGCTACGGGTTTTGACAAGCTAAACATACTACAGATGCATAGTGACAGGAGCCATATGATCACATTGTTGTGGAGTTTCCAGGTACTGTGGGTAAGTACCGGGATGTGGCCATCTCAGGTTCAGTCCCAAGTACATAACTTCTTAACAGTTGGCAAGCCGACTTCCCACAGTTGAACTCGTTTGGATGGGATAAGGAGACAACTGGTACTTTAAAAAAAAAATAATCATAAAACCTCGCTCAGAACCTCATACAAAGCACCCAATCTCAAACATCTCACCTAAGTTCAACCTCAATCCAGCTCAGCGTTTTGCTGTTGGCCAGCAGACCTAGTGCCGTCTACCTGCACACCACAGCTTCGCCTGCCCCACACACCGCTGGGGTTACAGAGCCGGAGAGCACAGCGCCCCAGGCCGACGACCGCAGCCACCCACCCACTCTTCA
>NW_009631138.1:3135-9380 GCF_000690535.1 Cariama cristata | reverse complement strand
GCTTTCCTTCCACCTATCCGTGAACCCTCCCTGCTGGGTGAGGGAGGGATGGGCAGCCCTGGCAGCCCTCACGGTGTGAGCTGTTTTCACTTTGGGTGAAATGCAGTAATTGGAGCGGGACCGACGCTTAAGCCTTCTGGGAGCCGTTGCCAGCCCTGTGCTGTTTCCTCAGGTGAGGAAACGTCATCTTTGTGAAACGTATTTGCTGGGGTGAAGCCTTCTGTATGAGGTCATCTGCTGGAATAGTAGCATCTTGTGTGTTTTCTGATTACAACTGTGGTTCTGAAGTATTGTCTTGTCTTTGAGAAGGAAACAGAGGGGCTGAGAAGATTGCCTGAGGCTGTTTGACCGTCTCTTCTCCAAGACGGGCTATTTGGATCCTGTACGGACAAGACCGTCTTCTCCCTTGTCCCTGGCTCCTGTTGTCTCGAACTCGTGCTTTCCTTCGGTCTGGTGTCAGGTATGGTTGAAGGAGATGGCCAGCTTGCTGAGCTCTCCTTGCTGCCTTGATCGTGTACCCGGCCTAGGTGCCAGCAAGCCCAGCAGCACACAGCAGGTCGTACTGCTCGGGGTCTGTAACAGCTTTGCTTGGGGTGAGAGCCTTGCTGAATGCATCCTAGCTGCTGTGTGGGGCCAGAGACCTTGTGGCTCTTGGCTAGCAATTTACCTTTCCCGGCTTGTAATCTCTTCAGGGCAGTCAGCCAAGCAGGCCCACGGGCACGATCGAAACATGGGATAAATATTCCGAGTGACTTGATCTATAGGAACAAGAGCATGGGGGAGGGAATGAGTTCATCTCCTCCATGCTTTTGGCCGTGGCAGGGCTGTTCCTGTATTCCCCCGCGTGCCGCGGTGGGGTGATAAGCTGGTTGCGGGGAGGATGCTCTGTCCCGTCCCTGGAAGAAGAGATTCATCTGAACCTTCCTCCTGGGAGCAGTCCTTGGTAGGCAGCTGAAATTTTCCTTTTCCTCTCGTCCCATGACTGCTAGGGAATATCCAGTCCCTTCCATTGTCTAGCATAATTCCACTGTCCAGAAGACTAGCAAGTTTCAACATCTGTAGGCTGGCTGTTTCCTTTCTTTTCTTTTTTTTAGCTGCTTTCTCCCAAGCTGGTGCCTTCAGCCCTTAATAAATTTCTCTTGTTCTTGGTACAGCAGGTTATTGCAGCTTGCCTGCAGGAATACATCTAAAACGAAGCAAAGAACATACCTGCTCCTTCCGTGCCTTTGCCCCAGCCCTGATGACTATGGCTGTAGTTGCGCTGTGGAACATGCGGTCCCTCTGAAACACCTCTGGTAACAGAACAAGTGAATCCCCATGACCTTGGTTTCCAAGGTGCCTTAATTTGGTGTCTAAACTAGTCTGCAGGCTTTCCAGTCCTATCAATCCCATTTAACAAAAAAAAACCAAAACACAAAGTACAAAAGCTTAACAATAGCAAAAGTTATAGCTACAACTTTTACTGTATACGGTTACCCGAACAGGTGGGGTGAAAACGGTGTGAACTTGTGTGCAGCAAGTTGGATCGAACAGTGGAAAAGGCACGTGGTGAAAGGTGGCATGTTACCTTGTCGTATTGAAGATGGCTTGGACTTCTGGCGCAGAGATGTGGGTGTAAGGGTGACAGAACTATCCGTGGGGGAGTGGGGTGAGGTGGTGGTTTTGAGAGGGGAAGAATTTCATTTTGGATGGGAAGTGTCTTGAGTTTCACTTGCTTTCCTCTGCTATCTGTTCCCAGCTCAGACAACTCCTCTGTTCTTCAGTGTGCTTGCCCAGGGCTATTGTATATGACTGTTTAAACAGCCGTAAGCCTGTTTATATACTAAGGCTATAAATTATATCGAAATTGGAATTCATCATCCTGCAAATATCCTGTTTTAACAGGCAGGCTGGCGCTCTGCTAGAATGACCTCCCAGCTGATCTGCCAAGTCTCTGTCAAGGGCAAGTGTCCTTGCAGGGGCAACTTCTGTCTTCCAGAGATCCAGGCAGACTAAAGGTTGATTTTTATTTTTTTTTCTTTGTTGGTTTATCTGCTAGGGTATTGGGGAACGCGGCGGCCAGTGTAGGTCTCTGATAAACGAACCCTGCATTCGAGTTCTCTTGTGCTTGCTGGGATTTACAAGGAAACGAATGACTTGTCAAGTCCACTATCTTCCAGGCATTAGCAGCAGTTGTCTCCAAAAAAAAAAAAAAAACCAAAAACCAAACACAGACAGCACGAGTGAATGATGTTAATCAAGGAATGAGCTTTTTTCAGCTTTAATTTCTCACCCCAGCTAGTAATAGGTAAGTCTGTTTCTAAAGCATGTGGCTCTTCAACAACAACAAAGCCAGCATTACTGGGATTGTTTCCTTGACGATTAGCTTTTTCTGAGACCTTGGACTTAGTAAGTAACTGGATGAATTTGTCTGAAAACACGTAAATATCGCACCTCCACTATGCAAAGTGTAAATTCCTTGTCAGATAACTTCTGTCTCGAATGTTTGAGCTTGGAGACTTAACCGGTTAAGGTTAAAAGCCACCATGGTGGCTGTCGTAAACTCATGGTCCTGCGTTGTCCGGGCTGTTGCACAGGCTGTGGGTTTTCCGGTGGATGCTGATGTTTCTTCTCTCGTTAGGAACAGCTCTTCACCTCGAGCTGAGTGCAGCCCTAGCAGCCCAGGGCCCAAAGGCTGTTGTAGGAGCTGCGTTGTTCGGGTTGACTCACTCCTGGCAGGTTTGGTAGCAACTGTTAATCATCAGACTTACCTGTTCTGCACTGCGTAAGCTATCGCCTCTGCAAATTTCTGGAACCACAAAAACTGGAGATGGGAAAGATCTGAGGTCATTCAACTTCTCCTCTGGTTTTTTCCCCCTATGGGGGAAGGCTTTTTTTTTTTGGATTTTCCTGTACTGGGTCCAGTTTTAAGTGACTCAAACAGCAGGGTTTTCACTGTTTCCCTTGGGAGCCTGGCCGATTTGTCACTATGACAGATGTTTTCCTAATCGCCCACCTGATCTGTTCCCCTCCTTGACTCTAGCCTCGAACTGGAAGAGTGGCCAGTGCAAAGCTACGGTGGGTTAATGCTCATCAAATTATTTGAGTACTGGTTAACTCTCTCTGGGTCACTTTGATGCATGTCCTGAATAAAAAGGCTTTTGAAAGGAGAAGGTTATGGTGCTGCTTGTCTTGAAGACGGACAGGCGTTGATAGCGTAGGTAGTCTGAGTACCGAGAGCTGTGGTCCTTTGTAGGAGTTACGGGCTTGTGGAAGGTTTTCTTCTATAGAATCTAAGCATGCCTGCAACTGGTGGAAACTGGAAAGATCACCCCTGAAATACTGATCTACATGGCAAACCGAACACGTGGCAGCTGCTGTTTTTATTTTAGGCGTTGCTTATGCCTAGCACTTAGTCAAGAAGCTTGATTTTTTTTTTTTCTTATTTTTTCTCTAACAAGCTGAGGAGTTTTCCCATGGATCGCTTTCTCTGCTTATCCTGTCTGTGCTGCCAACGCTGTGTAACCAGTAGCTTGACTGTAATGCTGAAGTAATTCTTAAAAATATCGTCTGCTAAATAGATCGCTCACGACGGGATAAAGCCATTTTCCATGAAAGATGAGTGGGATCAGACCTTGGATATGCTGTCAAATGGGAGCCCGCACAAGAAGGGGGTAATAAATTTTTAAAGCGTGGCCGTGCAAAGGACAAAACTAGAAGCGAAGTCCGATGGTCCACCATTAAGATAAATCCAGAAATATTTTGGGCAGGGTGGAAAGCTGGTAGCGGTTAAGAGGTCTGTGGTAGTGTAATATATCACGTGATGGGAAGCTTTGGGGTTTTTTTGTTGGGAATTGCTTGGGAAGCTGCTTGGTGGTTTTACTGAAATGAGGAGTGGGGTCTTCAATCCTCATTTTCTACCCGGTTTGACCAGGCGTAGGGAGCGATGCTGTATTCGCACCTCTGCCAGGGAAACGGAGGGTGGTTAGGGGGTCTGCGCCCCCCTCACGGCCCTGTGTCGCCCACCGGTCCCGCTAACCTCTGCGTGCAGAGGGAGGAACCGCTGCTTTCTTGGAGAAGAGAGGTTTCTACGCTCTGACATGCGCTGTGACCGTGCTGGGGAGCGGGCAAAGCCGAAAAGAACATGACTAACGGTAACATAAAGAACCGCCTTCTGCGCGGCCTGATTCACCCGATCCTTGCGCAGATTCAGTCTTTCCTCCAGGAATGTTTGATAATGCAGCGCGCACCGCTGAGATCACCCTTCTGGCAAGTGCCTGCTGTGGTATGAGACCCAGTCATCTGGCAGCACGTTGCTTACTGCAGTCTCCAAGGCAACCCTCCATGCTGTTCTTCTTTGGAAGCTCTGTGTTATTCGTAAAGAAGCTGTCATCCTTCTTACTGTAAGTGCAGCAGATGTGAAAGATTTTAACCTGTGCCAATGAACTCTAGACCGGGATGCTGTTTCTCCAAGGAGCAATGCTGCCCCGGGTGTAGCATTTCCCACTGAAGGTGCTGTCTGTCCACTCATGGTGTCTCAAAATGTCTTTCTCTCCCACTAGTTACCCTCTCTGCGTGCTCTCCGAGCCCGTTGCTGTGTCCGTAGCCAGCTGGGCTCGTACGGAGAGGCTTGACTGGCCCGAGGATCGCTGGAGATCTCTGCTGAGGCAAGGCCTCGCATCGCTGGCATGTGCTGTGGAAAGAATTAATTCCAGATGAGGGGTCCCGGCGTGGATTTACCAGTCCTGCGGTTGTTTGCAGCACTAAAACACTAGTGCTCCTGGTAAGGAAACGACTGAGCTGCAGCTCAGATTGTGGTGTCCTGTAGTGGCTTCTCTTGAGTAGAAGCTGTCGTTGGAAGAACAGTCACCCTGTCTGTCGTGGATGTTTAACCTGGCGGGTCAGAGGGGCAGTTACCTGCCTCAAGT
Source organism: Cariama cristata (assembly GCF_000690535.1). Taxonomy (NCBI): domain Eukaryota; kingdom Metazoa; phylum Chordata; class Aves; order Cariamiformes; family Cariamidae; genus Cariama; species Cariama cristata. The sequence continues at coordinate 4,473 of NW_009631138.1, read as the reverse complement.
CTTCCGTAAAGAAGTCCTCGGGACTGCTGAGAGAGGCTGTCGATTGGGTAGGGTGGATGCTTTGTTTTCTGCCTAGGCTGAATAGACGCTCAGTGCTTGATAGCAAGGAGCTCCATCAGTGTGACGCTGACGGCTGCTAAAGCTCAGTCGGGAACTGCAGGGCCTTGAGGTTTGTGTTCTGACTCCTGCAGCTTATTGAGAGCTTATTGCTCTTATGCTTCCTTTTCAGGTAACACGGAAATCGGGGTCTGGCATTTCCCTCCTGCTGAGGGGATTGTACTTTGTTGGGGTGAGCAAGGTAGGAGGGAAAACTTATGTGAAAGAACCCTTCTGCTAGATTGTACATGGACCTGAGACCGGCAGACTCTGTTCAGCTTCGTCTGTGTAAAAATGGGTGTTTAGCGTACGCTCTTGATCTTGGGGTCGTCCCTGCGTAGGGAGAGACTCCCATCTCTTTGGAGAAAGCCGAAGCCGCTGTCTCAGAGTAGCTGAACCATCCGACAGCTGGAGTTAGAGCTGGCTTAGCCGAAGCATTTCATGTTCGTGGGTGACGGTGTGCTCTTGAATTATAGAAGCTGCAGTCATTCTTGTCCCCCACCGTGAGCCCTGGGAGGGAAAGCGCTGGATTAGGGGCAAGCTCTGGTTCGTTGCGCAGGTGGCTTGTTTGTCTGCTCCGTGTTGAGTGGCACCCGCTGGCAACCTGCTCCCTTGGAGCTTTCCTGCTGCCTTTTTGTCAAAAGCCTGTGCTCCCAAACCTGGGCAGACCCTCCAGCCAGCACACCTCAGTCCCCGCGTTGCGCTCTCAGCCCCGGGTTTCTTCCGAGATGTCTGCTAACTGTGCCAGACAGCCGGAATGCCGGCGTGTGTTCAGTCAGGCGCTTTCCAGGAACTCTGTGGTGGCTGCCATGTCTGTAAATAGTGTCGCTTGATGTTTCCCAAGGGGCGGAGGGGGGAGAAAAGTTGTTTCCCTCTCGCTATCGGGGTGATGCCGCAACCCTTGTGAGATGGGAGATGAGGGCTGGTTTGCCCGGTGCATCCAGGATCTGGGCCTGGGGAGGGAGGGAGGGAGGGAACCTGCCCTTCCCGGCTGCGGAGCCCCGGGTTAGCACCACAACCTATTCTGGGCAGAGAAACCAAGCAGGGCCGAGGCATTTGACACTTAGAGCGAGCCTTCAGCTGTGATAAGAGTTTGAGTAGCTGGGAGGTAGAAAGTCTGCTTAGTGGATTGAGGTCACTGTCTCCATAACATCTTTCAACAACGATCCACTTACAGTTTTGGCTGCTGTGCTGGATTTAATTTCTTCTTTTTCTTTTTTTCCCCCCCCGCTCACCTCCCCC
>NW_009631138.1:2729-3063 GCF_000690535.1 Cariama cristata | reverse complement strand
GCGGACGGACGGTGGCATGTGAAGTGATTCTCCCTGCTGGCACAGATGCGATTGTGAAGCGATAACACAAGTGGTGATTTGAAGGCCAAAGATAACTTGCTGCTTTCTTGCTCGCAAGCCCTAAAATGGTTTGGAGGAAGGAGGTGCGAACCTGAGCCCTTACTAGTTTGTGAGGGATGTTGGATGCTGCACAGCTGCTTTTTTATCTAACAGCTCTCTCCAAAGCTCGTGAGTAGCGGGGACAGGCTAGCCTTACAGCACATGGTGGCGTGAACTGGTGCTTTGCTGACGGGCAGGCGCGTGTGCTTGTGCGAAAGGCTGTCGTCTCCCCGAC
>NW_009631138.1:0-2688 GCF_000690535.1 Cariama cristata | reverse complement strand
GGGCGACGTGCGGGCTCTCCATCCCCACGGGGTTTGCCGTGCACGTGCCGGACAAGAAGGACGCGAGGTCTCCCCCAAACCTTGCCACGCTCGGTTGCAGGAGCGAGCAAACACCTGGTGTAATGGATGTAAAGGAGGATACGATCCTGTACGGTGAGATGTAGGTAGTGGGACTGGGTTTTGTGAGCACGAAGGCGATCTGCTGGTAGAAGGGGCAGCCAAGAGCGAGTCAGGGAGCCGAGGAGTCGTGGCCTGCACCGACGCCTGGGGCCAGCGGAGCAGAAGGACGGGAGGCAGGGGAATGGGGATCGGCCAAGCGGAAGGAGAGCTGGCACGAGATCCGGGGCTGTGCCGCCTGTCATCGAGTGAATCGCGGAGCGGGGTGCAGCTGCTGTGCCCATCGATGGTGGCCGGAGCGTGTCGGGGTGGGGGGGGGAGCACAAAAAGAACGTTTCTGTACAGCCTGTCCTCTGCGGTGTGCCAGCGTTGTGCCCCGCGGGGTGTCTCTGCTGGCGTCTCTCTGAGCAAGACTGAGCCGGAGAAAACGGAAGTATTTTAGGTGAAAAAGAGTAGGAGAAAGTGCTTTGTGTGCCCTGGGTCTAAGCCTCTTTGACCCCCAAGAGGGCTTTTTAAGCACCCAAGTCTGCTGCGGGTGTGAAACTGCCTGGGGTGGCATGTGGTATCCAAAAGAGAAGGGATGTGGAGCAGGATGGTCTGTGTAGCTCGGGGTGGAGAGGCAGACCCCTCGCCTGCTCCTCTTGCTGCCCACGTCCACGGGAGCAGCTGGCCTGCCCCGGCCAGGCTGTGCGAGAAGGCTTTCCAAGCAATTGTGTGGGATATTTTCCTTTGATTCATCAGCTGTAATTCCTCCCGAAGACCTGGCTTGCTTTCCTGGTGGTTTGCCTCCTGCAAGTCATCCGTTCCCATCTGGGACCGGCCGCTCGGGGTGCTGGGTTCGCTTCCAGGGGATGCAGCCTTTTCCTTTTGCCCTCTGTAGGTATCCCCGTAGCTCCCAGCACCACGAAATCCTCTCGGCTCCCTGTTCCCTGACCCCGTTGTTTGTGTTGGCTTCCTGGGGTGAGAGGTTGCCCCCGACGAATCCATCGGGTTCCCCAATCTCTTTACTTTTCTCACAGTTTCTAAGACGACCGGCGCAATGCCATACAAATGTCAGACCCTCTTATATTCTGCGTGCCTGGGGACGAGCCCCGCTCTGCTCCACCTCCGAGCTGCTGCCGCATCATACAAACCCCTCGTATTGCCGCTTCTCGGCGTGACCGTTACGAGTTTCCCATCCCCAGTTCGGCGGCGTTTCACCCCTGCCGCCTCCCGGTACAAATTTAGGGCTGGGTTTATGTTGCCTAAATCCCGTGGTATCGGAGCTGCACTGTGTCAAAGTGAAACGTAGCGGTTTTGGGGTCTGACAACTGGTTTGTTTTAGTGTGAAATAAGCGGAGGACTCTTTCCTCCGAGTGCTGAGGCAGAGAGGGAATAGCTTGGCAGTCAGCAAACTCGGACTTAGACCTTTAACTCGAGGGATGGGACTTTCCGGGCTGATTCAGAACTACTTTTTCCCCCCAAAGTACCTCATTTAGGTACCTTGCAGACGAGGCCAGCTGCTGCGAGCTGCCTAGCTTGGTTCTCCATCCAGCGCTGCCTACACTTGTTTCCCTTCCCTCCCCACTCATTCTTTCTTTCGTTCTCCTCTTGGCTCCCTTCCCCCTGGCCTTGGGGAGAGGGGTCTGGGACTCGCAGCCCGCAGCCCTGCCCTTTCGCCGCTTCCCTGGTGATGCTTCAGGAGCTCCTGTGCCTTGGCCGAGAGAGACATCTAGTGGGGTCAGAGCCTGGGGACCTGGGGTGGGTTTGCTTTCTTCCTTGCGCGTTTATCTATTTATTTTTAATCCTTACGAAGGGCTGGTTTCTGTAGGAGCAGGGCCTGAGGTTTCCGAGGAGGCAAAGCGGAGCCTACCTCGAGCGATAGCGGAGAAGCCCCGCTGAGCCGTGTGCTCCAGCGTGCCCGCCGCAAGGAAGGGCTGCGAGGCTGAGCCAGGCTTTCGGAGACCGCTCCGCCGCTGTAGATCTGCGCTGGCTTCCTCAAAGCGCCTCGCGTGCTCGGTGCCAGCTTGTCGTCGCGGCTTTCTCGGGAGGAAAAGAGGTGCTTGGTCGCACCTTGCTGCGGCGGGTGATGCTGTGCTTGGTAAAAGGAAACCTGTCTGAAAACGCTTCTCTTCTGGTGTTGCTTGCGTAGGATTCACGCATCTGTTGGGGAAAAGCATCTCTGTGCTCTTCTTGCTCGGCCCGGATACCCTCCTGGCTGAGGCAGGGTCCCAAAGCCTCACGTGTGGGCGCGACGGAGAGCGAGCGAATGTTGCGTCTTGTGCCGAGCAGGCGATGAAACATCCCGCTGCGATTCCCCTGCGGGCCAACTGCCGGGCTGCAACGCCTTCAGGTGAGCTGGGTTTTGTCTTTGGCAGTAGAGGCCTGCTCTGTAACTGAGGCGATGAAACACCCCATGGCCCGGCGGGGAGCAGGCCCAGCTGGGCGTATGGGAGGTGAGAAAATTCGGGGGCGAGCGTGATGCTGGGACCTCTGTAAGTGAAACCCCGGGAGGAGCGAATGGGGCAGATCCGCTGTGCGGGTGGCTCGGGTAGGACCCCGTATCCCCCGGAGGTGGGTTGGATTTGGCGG
>NW_009631137.1:57137-86351 GCF_000690535.1 Cariama cristata | reverse complement strand
TCAATATGAAATAGATCAGCATGTAAAATTAGTAATATGCAATACATTCACATTAGAGGACAGATGCTTATTTGTAATATATAAGTGTATTGTATCCGTATATCAACAGCATTTTCCAAGTGCATGGAATTTAAGTTTGCCAGTTTCTACAGTGTTGTGCTGGCTTTCAAAGACATGAAATATGCAGAAATCTGTAATAATGAGAGGTCTGGAAATAATAATACATGAGATTTCCATTGCTTCCTAAAGAACGAAGAAAACTCAACAGAAATTTGTCAAAATGTATTTTACTGATGCAGAAACAGAAATCTGTCATACAGTTCCATCCCCAACGGACTGAAAAAGTCTTTCTTAGTACTGCTATAAACTGACTTGAATTTTTTTCACTGTTGTGAAATCTGGCAATAATTCCATCTTCTGATTTGTGTTAAGTACATGCTTAGAAGTAACTCTATTGAGAAACACTGAGATACATCTATGGGAGTGAAAGACAAGATGTGGTGTTACATGGCTTCTTACTCCAAGGCATATAGAACTGAGCAGCCCAGCTAGTCTCTCCGATTATATAATTTAAAGAGCATCAGGTTAGGATGCTACCTGCCTGTTCTAGTATACTATATTGCAGGACAGTATTGTATAGCTAAAACTGGCAGGAACAATTTGAACATTTTCTAGACATGCTCTTTTTTTTTTGGTAAGGAAATATTAGAGCGATGCATGGATATCAGCTACCAATGAGAGAGATATGAACAACTAACGTCAAGAGACTTTAATATGATTAATTAAAATAGAAAATTGTGAAGAAGTAATACAAGAATTGTATACACCCATTTTCAAATAAATAGAATTAGTATGTGTTATTCAGCCTCAATACTTCAGTTAAGCCTTGGAGATGTACGTTCATATCTTTGTCTTAAGTTTTTCCACGTTGCTTCTAAGAGAATAAAAGAATTCAAAATGTATTGACAAGGATTCTGCTTCTACAATCAGATATCTGAGGAATGACTGTCAGTTTACAGGTTCCCCTGAGGCTAATCTATCATACCGTTTAACACTGTACTGAAATCTGTTCTATCCTGTTTGAGAATTTTGCACATCCATTGCAAACAAACAAATATCTAACAGAAAAGTGGTTACTTTAGTACCATTGAAGAACGCACAATTTAGACAAAGCTTATTTCAATACAACATTATGTAACACAATGAATTTTCACTGAAGATTGGGACAAAATGCTTTATGATGCAGAAGCGTGTTACACTGTAATCCAAACAATAAGAAGAAACCTGATGTACAATTCCTCATAATTACAGACCCCAAGCAGTTAATTTCTTGGGCAGCTTTACCAAAATCTTTGGTATCTCTATCTAGAAAAAAAAAACTAATACAAGTACTAATCGATTTTTGAAGACTGAAAGTCTTATTAGGCTAATTTAACTATTTTGGTTTGGTTTTTTTAATATTTAACCATGTTATCTCTTTCTTTAGATTTCTACATTTATCAGGGGAAAAAAGGGGCCTCAGCCATCCTCCACTTTTTCCTTATTTCAGGCTACTGCAGTGCATTTCACACTAATACAGTCATAGCTACACAACTGTTGCACGCCTCTGCCTGTACTATGATGCTACCCTTGCCCTCAATAAGGTGATAAATAACATACACAGCTTGAAAGTAAGACAGATTTGCTTGGCAGAAATAGTTCAATAATACAATAAATATAAAAGATAATCATATTTGGATTTCTGTGTGATCAATTTTGTTTTCAGAACAAAAAACTTGATACTGAAAATGAAATACAAACACTGAAATCAGCTAAAGGCCTCATTCTTTGGTTTTTTGGTTTTTTTTTTTGTTTTTTTTTTGGTTTTTTTTACCAAATGGTGTTAGTTTGGTTGGTTTTTCTTGCTGTAAGACAATGCACTACTTTTCACAAGCTGGAGGAATTGGAATCAAGTAATTTCCAAACTATAGCAGAGTATTTGAGCTCCAAATGGTCAGCATTTGCTAGCATGCTATGAATAATATTTAACCAGTGGAAAGTATTCAGGATCATCGTAACCTTTGGGAATGAGACGGTATTAATTCCTTGTGCTCATTAACAGCTCTTCTTAGCCTGCCAGCTTCCAGCTGGCTTGGCAGGCAGATCGGAACTGTTAACGTGGAGGAATAAAGGATGAAAACCAGGCACACACTAGCACAGAATCAACACAAACCACATCTAGATAGAAAACAAAATATTACGATGTCCTTTCATTTCTGGAAAGAAACAGAACACATTTGGTTGAGAAAGACTTTTTTCTTCGAACAGAAAATGCAATGCACACATTCCTGGATAGTAAATTTCTGTTTTGTTAACCTTCCCTGCCCATCAGTTTCCATGTCAGGGAAACATGATACTGCAATACATTGAGATTCTAGCAAACACTGCCAAAAGCCATCACCATTAGCGCTATTATCCAATGCAAAACTGCATGAAACCTTAGATGAAACACATAATGTTCTCTTTTAAAGCACTAGTAGAAACCTTTTGTCTGTATCAAATTATTACTGTTCTTTCTCAAATGTCATGACTGAGTGATGACAGCAAGATTGCTGCATTCCTAAATAAGCCACCATAAAAAAGCACAAACAGAAAAGTTTAAAACAGCAGGCTACTGAGTCAGGAAGAGGGAGGTTTTGATCCTAATCTTTCTGTGGGAATATTTTCTAGAAGATTTGAAGTGAACTGTAAGTCACTGATAGATGCATATGATGGGAGTTATATACAGTTCTGGAATATGGTATAAATGAGTAAGACAAGAAATAGTAAAAGGAGCTTTGAAATGCAGTATCAATATAAGCAGGGCATCTTCAGAAAAAAGGAAAGCACAGGTAATGACATATAAAATGGTATTGAAAATGGTGTACTCATCTTTTCCACAGATTTCATTTAAGTGCTATGCTTGCAAGAGTTAAAAATTCAAAGAAATATATGTCAAGAATGTAGTTATTCTCTGCTTATTGGCATTCTCTGAACAGTGATACAATCACTGCGAGTCATTATCAATAGAAAGCACAGAGATGGAAGCTAACATTAAACAAATTGAGTGTGGTCAACACAAAGAACGCACCTTCATGACCAATAACAGATCTTGAAGCTGTCTGGAAGCTAACAATTCCTGCCACATTGTCACTTGCCAGAATAACCACTGTGACAGTGTCAAAACTGGGCAGAATCCGACTCCCTCCTTCAGTACGGACCAGGCTGATTATGATACTTTCATTATCCTCTGGCTCTGGATCATCTACAATGGTCAGCGTGACAACCTTTTTTGTTTCCCCTGCAATGAGAAGAACATATACATACTTATGTGTGCATACGGAAATCACCTTTTAAAAAGACATCATCATCTCTTTTTGTAGGAAATCCTTTAAAAATCTAAGAAAGGACATGAAGTATATTTATTTATTTACCTGTCTAGAAATTGCTGAATGTCATTATGAAGTTTTATTCAATTACTATTGAAAAGAAACATTAAGGCAATGTAATGATCACATTATTAAATACACTATGTAGAAATTAACAATGCAGGCACAATTTCTGAATGTCTAGAATTCTTTATTTGCATCATAAGTTCTCTAACTTTCAGATTTAACTTAGAAAAGGGGAATAACTTTCTTGTAAAAAAATTACCAAGTGCATAAATTCTCTGATGAACCATATACACACATAAGTACACTCAATTTGAATATATTTACTGGGCCAGGGAATGCATTAAAATGGGTTGTCATTGTGTTAGATACTTGTCTTCTGGACTATCAAAGAATGATAGCATAAACAGCAAACGTGATCAGATCAGTCTCTATAATCCATTATAATCTACAACACAATCCTGTTGCTCAGTGCATGTGCATAGCCTGTGTTTTATGATTATATCCGTTTATAAGACACACATGTTTCTTGCTACACTGTCTTTCAAAATATTTTGAAAACAGTTTTATTGAACTTTCAACCACCAATGTAATCACATCAGCCTCAGAATCACTGCTGGCAACCTTTCTTTCGAGTTCAGATGATTTAGCAAGCTAGCTAGCACAATAGAAACTTCACCACACTCCAATAAATTGCTTTCCAAGCATCCGTTCAATCAAATCAGACATTGGAAATATAAAATATATCTGTCATGCTGCACAGTACTTAAGTAATGTCAAACAATTGACTTGTTTGTCCTGTTTATAAGGTTTTTTTAATATGCTGTTATCTTATGTTATGAAATCAATACAATCTCAGAATCTAAAAGGAGACATAATGAAGAATAATACTGTATTGACTGAAGGTTAACAAAAGACCAGTCAGGTCTGATTCTCATTTTCATTATCTTTGATACAACAACTATCACCTTCAGCACTGTTATTCCTTATTTATTTGGTAAAAAGATAATCTTTATAACACAGACTGCAGCATTTCTTAAAAATACTTAGATATTTATACTCTTAGTCTTTTATTTTTATGATACCACTGTGTGTGTTCTGCAACATAATGCTATTTGCTAATGAACAATATTCTTTTGAACATGTATCCTGAGCATTCGGGGAGGTTTAGTCTAAGAATAAGACGTCTCTTATCAAAACATCCAGAGGACTGAGTGCTTGTCAGGTTCTTTTTGCTTTTCTCTAGTTTTATAAAACAGAAGCTGGTGCAAAACCTTGCCTCACCTTCAGCAAACACCAGAACCTCACCAACACCTACAAAATCCAAGTTTGGGGTAGCAGTTCCACCAACCACACGCCATTCCACTGTCACCTGTCCCAGGCTGCCTTCTGTCCTATGTATCATTAGCTGCACGTTGGTCTGAGGACGTTCTTCTACTTCAACATACAGACCTTCCTCTGTCGCATTGGGACTTACACTGTAGATCCTAAATACTCCAAATGCATCTCCATTCATCATTATGATAACTGTGGAAGTATTTGGCTGTCCTATAGTTGGCTGATTTTTTAAGCTAGCTGAGATGTTCATTAGTTCAACTTTCCAAAGGGATATAGTAAATTTCTCATCCAACTCTGGCAGACTGTCATGGAGTATTGTAACCGTGAGATTTGCAAACTCTTCCCCTTCCTGCATTATGGCCCACTGTCTTGTAATAGATTCATAATCACTACCAGGGATGGCTTGTGTGCTAAAGAGAGCGGATGCACTGGTGAAGTTTTTCTTGTAGGTCCAGAATCCTGAAGTGTTAGTTAATGGGCTGATCTCTGATGTCAGCCAAAGGCAGAGAGGAATCTCAGAGGCACTGGAAAATGCAAAGGCTGAACACGCTTGCTCTTTTAAGCACTGAGTCGCACAGGCGTACAGTGGGTCACTTGCGGCCGACACGTTCACTCTGGTCTTGAATGGCTGGTCAGGAATTCCTTGCACAGGAGACTCGTAACAGGTCAGGATATCCTGACCTTGCTCAATGGCAAGAGCTACAACATCAGTCTCAGAAGTGCCGTAAAATATTTGCAGCTGACCAAACCTTCCCCCACTAAAAGACATGAAAATAAAAGAAGTAATGTTAGTTGATGAACTATGTCTAATATTCTGTATGTTTCTGGGTTAAGAATAAAAGTGAACAAAATCCACAGGCCCTTTCTGAATTGCTGAAAAGTTCCAAATAGCTAATGTACGTGGATTCTTTAGAAGCTAGTACCAGAATAACTGAGTTGTCATTTTTTGCGGGTAGCAAGTTTGATTATTTATAGCTTGGGTAGCAGTTTGTTAAGAATGCATGTTTGTAAACATTTGTTTCTAGGAATTAACTTAGTCTTCTTAGGACTGGCAAGGAAGAGAAAGCCTGTGCTGCCTAACTTTGCCATCTTTCCTCCTAGGTGTCCTCAGGATACCATATCACATGGATAAAACCTGTTTTCCTTTTCTTGTTTCTCTCCATTCCACGAGGGTTGACCCATTTTGTCCTCCAGTTCAAACCACAGGAGCAGGTTGTTGTGCAGTTTTAAATGATTTGATGATTAACTAGGCAAAATGAACCTTCAGGTACACTGTGTACATTAGGTTTACATTGTACATTACATTTAAGTACTTTATGCACTTCTCTAATAAGGAAACATCTAGTTCAAAAACAATGTATATGAAATTAAAATGTGCTGAGCTGGCAGAACAAGAAATTGATGCAAATACTTATAGAAGAGGAGTACATTTGAAATTACAGCCAAGACAAAGAAAAAAAAAGAAAAAGTAATAGATAGAAATAAAGTAAACATTATACAAACCTTCGCCTGACTGTTATATTTGCAAGCAAATTTCTTTCTAGTGGCTCCTGAATTCGATATAAGGATTGATGAAAGAAAACTGTGCCATAAGGATTATCATTGGCAGGTATTATAACATTTGCCACGCCATCTAACCCAATAGCACCACCATTGGAGGCCTGAGTTAATTCTACACGGACAATCTCAAAAAGAAAAAAAAAAGAAAAAGAAATAATGCAGCTAAACAATTTTTGGTATTTCTAACAATAAACACAAGCAAAGTAAAATCTGAACTTCTTGTACCTTCCTGCCAGAGCATTCTTTGTTTTTCTTTGCACACATTTCTACAACAAGTTAAAACTCTACTACTGTCGAAGAAAGATGTAACTGCTTTACTTACTTCTTCTATTTCTGGAACATCATCAGCCAGGATTTCCAACAGTAACACCTGAATGGCTTCCCCAGGGGCAAAAGTAATATTACCGAAGGCAGCCTGCAAGTCAGCATCAGCAGGATGTCCATTAATGGTGGCAGCCCACTGAACAGTAACATTACCGAGTGTCCCAGCATTGCGGATTATTGGCAGATTTATGGTTACTGATCCAAATTCTGGCTCCTCCACAGTGAATTCGGTAATCTGAAAAACTGAAGTACAGCACAGAGAGATGTATTTCATTAACAAAGAAACTGAAAGTAAATATATCAACTCCTGAAGTACATAGTTTCATTTTACTTGATTGCACTTACTCGCACAGGTAAATCACTTTTAATCAGGTTTAAATTTAAAAGAAAACTTTCAGTATTAATATTTTCATCTACAGAAGAAATTAGCATGAAAATTAAGCTCTCATCCAAAAAGCTTATTCCAACATACCCATTCCTTGAGGCTAACCATGAGCTTTTTCTAGGCTCTTAGAAGACAGCTTTATAATTTTTACCAGCAAGGAAACTCTTAAGCAGCTTTTATGTCACTTACTGAAGAAGTAAGTAAATGTATTCCATCTAAAATTGTTTCAAGTAAAAGTCTTCCTTGTATTAAACTTTTAGTTTTTAAGAATTAGGTTAATTAATTACCCATCTGGAATTATTTTTTTTTTGACAATTTTTTCTCTTTCCTCTACCTTCTACTGACAAAAGGGAACAAGAGGAAGTAGGGTACTGAAGAGAGAAAAGGGTAAGTCAAAGGAAAAGGCAGGAAAAAATACACCAAAAAACAAACAACAACAAAAAAGATAGATTTCTAAAATATCATTAAATTTTTTAAATCACGAAAACCTTTCTCAAAACCTGTGTAATGAAACTAATTTTGGAAAGTATACACAATTATTGATAATAAGAGGAAGAATAAAACTGAAGTACTTGATAGAAAATAAGGGAATGTAATTTAATTTCTCTTTACATATTTCAATTTCCCCAGATTTTTAAATCTGCTTTGGATGATTATCTAGTAAAACAAAGATATCAAAATATTTAAGCAACAGATATTAGAATGCAGATTGTGGCTTAATTCTATTGCAGAAATGCTACTTAGATAAAAAATAAAAAAAGTAAACAAAATCTATTTATCTCTATTGGGAGATTCTAAAATCTTGCTATATCAATTGACTAAAAAATATTTTTTGTTATATTAAAGCGCCGCTACTCCTTAATTACATGTTTTAATTTAGTTTATCTTATCTTTTCCTTTACTGTCTTCACCCAGGCTTACCCTTTGTCTTCTGAAAGTTTTTATTCAGTTGTTCAGTAACAGCTAAACCCCAAATCTGCAGTAAAAATGTTAACGAAAGAGACAAAATATGCAAACAAGACTCATTTACCAAAGGATCCAAATGGGTCATCAGAAGCCTCAATAGTTATGATTGCCCTAGTCAAAGATCCAAGCAAGGCTCCTCCTGTTGTTTGATTCAGCAGCTGAACATAAAATGACTCCTCAACTTCAGGATTGATATCATTAATTATATAAATTGGCACAGCTTTACTCGTTTCTCCTTCTAGTAAGACAACATCTGATGAAGCTACACTGTAGTCCTCGCCTAGATTTGTAGACAAAAAAACCCAAAACAATAAAAACCACAGAATATTAATGCATTATGGTTCAATGTATTGAACATCATCAGTAATACTTCTCTTTTTGCTTACACACTCATTCTTCTGTGTTTTTATGTTTTTTTTTCTTTACCTTCAGACCCAGACAACAGAGTTCTTTTTATTTCCCATTGCCTTTTAGATATCTGGATGGATTAAAATAAAACTTGGCTTGGCCAAAACAAAGTTTGCATTGTTAGACCAACAGGTAGTTACAGAAGGTCCACTATTGTCTTCCATTGACAAGGTCACACTACCAAGATGTTTCTGCCTTTGATTTCTAATTGCTCTCTGGCTTTCCAAGATAAAAGTGAACAAAAGCACCTTTGTCAAAGTAGGTTTTAGTAAAAGGTACATTTTTTGTGTGGACTTCACTTTAGGCAAATTTGTCTCTAAGAAGGTCTAGATGAACAACTATGATACACTAGATAATGGCCCTGCTTCAGAAACTAACTGAAAGCATACTCTGACATCAACCTAGCTACATGCTTATGTAGAAAAGTCTGTTACATAAAAAGGAAATGAAAATACCAGTTCTTAGAGCACATACCACCTGCCTATTCAATTTTGGACACAGTTGAAATACAGTGGGTTTGAATTATAACTGTCTAAGTGGTTCTGACGCTGCGCACTTCGTAAGTTTGCTCCTTTCTTTATGTACCTTCTTTATAGCAGGGTCCAACTAGAGAACTTCACCTCTCATTTTTAGAAGTTCAGGTCTTCCTGGGTTTTGATTGATTTTTGCCTGTTTGTTTGCCAAGTCCCAAACTCTCACTTCCTCTTGAATAAATTCACCTAAACAATTCATGGTGGGTTTAAATATGTACACGGGACTAAATAGTAGCTACATATACTACTATATTATTTTTTATTTTTATTTATTTTCTTATTTTGAAGAGGTGGTGGGCTCTAGAGAAACAAACACCCCAATTCTTTCACTCATTTCTCTTGCTAGATTTTTCAGTGATGATGTCTCAGAGCTTTCTAAAAGCTGATGCATGATCTCTCCCATGGGATTCCTATTTGCTAAGCAGAGTCAGTAAACATCTCACTACTTTTGTTTTTTGTACTTATTACACCATAGTGCATTCAATACACACTTGTTTGCTTTGGATGATCAAAGCATACAGTATGCTCTTTCCACTTTAACATAGACCGCATACTTATGTTATTATAATTTCTTACCAGCTGTTGCAGTTATTGGCATAGCTTTAAATTTCACAGAAACATCTGCAAATATTCCCCCAGTTCTGGTCACATTAATGATTGGTCCAACATAGTTTTCAGCAACTCGCACAGTTGAAGCTGAAAGCTGAAGTGTTCCAAAAGCATCATCATTGGCATTGATAATTACATGAGCTATTGTCTCACCCACTAATCCAAGTCGAGGAGAATTTACAACTGAAATGTAAAGAAAACTTAGTGAGGGGGTGCCTAAGATGCTTACTATCTATGGCTATAGAGTTCATAGACATACATGTGAGCTTAGTGGTTAGTTGCCACTAGCTTTCAACAAAATTATCTTTTTTAGAATTGGACAAAGTAGCTACAAACTGCACCAACACACTTTTGGAGTTTGAATTATATTATTGCAGAAAAACCACAATTTTAAAAAACTTATTATTCTACCCTGCTGTGGAGCACAGAGGCCGTAATTTTTTTGAAGAGGTGAGGTACTGTGAAATAAATTATTTATTTATTTGTCCATAAGGCCAGTAGTAAGATCAATACAGTTCAGCAGAATTTCATTTTTACACTTGCTATGATGAAATATAAATAAGATTTCGGCCTCCCAGCAAAATTATATTCGAAGTTTCCTTTAACATCAAGATTAATCCAGGGCGTGGGCAGCAATTAGACATGCCAAGAAGCTTTGAAGCATAAAGTAGGCTGAAATGACCTGAGTTTATCTGAATGAGGAATGAAGCAAACATTCTTTACACCAAAAAGCAACATGCAGCTGTAAATCTACACCACTTTATTTTTAAAAGACTTTTTGGCTTTCAATAAGCAAAACTCGCTTAGTTATTTCCTAATACTGAACTTTACAGAAATAACACTAGATGAACAGCTATTAGTGCACAAAACCAATGCTGTAACATATTTGGCCTGAAAGACTTTGAATAAAGCAATGCAAAAGGGATAAAGAAATGCTCATCCATCGCTGACAAAATACTGAGCTAAAGGAAATACAGCCAACAGTCCACAAGGCAGGTAGCTCAGAGATTTCTTAACTATGTAGAGTTTGACAGAGGTAAAAAGTTTATCATTTAACTTGTTGCACTTTATCCTATTAAATATAAATACTAGCCTTCACATTTAAATTGTAGCTTTTACATAAAGAAGATACTTACTTGGCCGATCCTGTACTTTCTGAATCAAAACAATACTGTTTAGCTCCACAAAAACAGATTCTGACCTCTCAGGATCATCATCGTCCAAAATAGGCAAAGATATTGTGACCTCACTCTCATTGGCTGCGAAGATCACGTAACCTGTAATGGGTATATAATCTTTTCCCTCTATTGCTCTAACAACATCAGGTGGAAGAAACGGTGAGTTTTCATCATCGCCAATAGTTCTGTATGTTACCATTACTCTACCAAGGAGACCACCATGCCTTACTATTGTCAGGGAGATATTTTTTGTTTCTTCCTCAACTTTTATTGGTCTGTTTTGCTCAGAAAAGATGAAGACTCCATATGGATCATCATTAGCTAAAATAGTTAATGTTGCATTAGTATGATTTCCAAGATGACCACTGGAGACATTGATGATCAAAACTGAAAACACCTTATCCAACTCAGGAACTTCATCAGGAGAAACTTGTACTGTAATATTTGCTCTCACTTGGCCAATATCAAACGTTACATTCCCATCTGTAGAGATCAGGTCTTTGGTAAGATCACAGACTATGATCCAATGCAGTGTCACCTGAGACAAGGCCCCATGCATTCTCACAACCTAAGTGAAAAATATAAAGATCTGAATATTTTTGCTCTATAAGAAAGAAAAACATAAAACTATGAGATGGAATTAAGCAAAGACATTGTCATCATGGGTTAGGGTTTTAAAAAAACAGTGCAATCTTTATTTTCTCAGCTTTGTTGTATTTGTTGTATCATCAGCGCTGTTAGTTTAAGATAGTAGCACCTCAAATGTAAACAAGTAGAAGTATTTTTCAACCTGTGGATATTATTATTACATCATTTTAGCTTCAAGCTGAATGATATACATTAGAAAACTCAGTATGAAATGGCAAAACAGACAAGCATGATAAAGTTGTTATAAACCCTATAGACTTATGGCAAAAACATCACAGAACGCCCAGTGAAAACAGACAGAAGAGGACTGCACAGCAATATGAGACTCAAAGCTTTCTAACCTGCAGCACAATATTGCTATCTCCATCTTCAGGTTCAGTTCCATTTACCAAGAGTGACTCAGTACTGAACTCAAACACACCATGAGCATCATCAGAAGCCTCAATAGTCACAAGGATGTGAGACGCAATTCCCAAGCTAGCTGTTAAGTGCAAGTTCCAAAAAGGATTATTTTTTCTAGCATCTTTTCTTATATGAAAGAAAACAGCTAAAGAAATATGTTACAAAAAATACACAGGAGATCATGACTGGAGTATCTGTGCTGTTTTTTTCTTTGGTTTTTCGAAATGTATGATAACTATCCACATGGATAAGGAATTGACTTTCAATAATGCAGTCCTGATGGACCTTCTATGGAACTATGCAACAAAAAAATATAATAAATATTAACATTTTAAGGGAGGAACAGAAATAAAATTAGAGGTTTAATGAATGAAAACAGAGCAGAATTTAGGATGGTGGGGAGTTATATGGTAAAACACAGTGTAAGCAGATAGACCAGATGAATGCAGGTGTCATCCTAACATAAGCTGGAATCAGAAACAAAGAAAAAAACAAGTCCAGTAAATCTTACTACTAAAAAGATTGTCTTCAGTGAGATAACTTGCTGCTCAGAGAGGGAACAAGCCTGGCACCTAAGAAAAGCATTTCCAGGAACAAAGAAAAGGGAAATAGCCCTTC
Organism: Cariama cristata; assembly: GCF_000690535.1. Lineage (NCBI taxonomy): Eukaryota > Metazoa > Chordata > Aves > Cariamiformes > Cariamidae > Cariama > Cariama cristata. The sequence continues at coordinate 73,972 of NW_009631137.1, read as the reverse complement.
AAAAAACCCAGGAAGCTCCAAAAAAGTGGCTAAACCACAGACCTATTTTCAGAGTCAAACTGAAATCCTTTGCATTTACTAATAAAATTGAAAATCAGGCTGTCACAGGGGAATAAATTACTAAGTTTGGATAACGGGTGCTCATATAACACTTTCAGGTCTGTAGGGTTTAATATGAAGTCGTATATGATCAGGCTTTTCCCTTGGATTTTATGTTATTTCTCCATTCAGTATTTTTTTAATTTTCTCAGTATTAAATTATCTTTGTTTTCTGTATGTCATGACCGAAATACAAACTTAAAGAGAAGAAATTAAAAACAATCAAAACATTCCTTTAAAAAATCTAACATAGCTTATTTTTCTTCAAAAGTATTTTTGACATGCAGACAACCAAAGTAACATAAAGCATGTATCAAAGCATATCATCAGGTAATTTTAAAATTACCTGCAATTTAAAAAGTATCTTTGCTTTTTGATCTCCAGAAAATTTGAGAATTTTCGAACAAAACTAATTTTGCAAACTGTACTTCTGGAATTATTATATTGTGTTTTACAACAATGTAGTTTTGATGGTACAGAAGCAGTTCTTTTTTGTGTTACACTAAACACTGACCGCTATTGAAATTACGCCTAAATTAAAGTCAAAAAGAATGTTTTGACAGAACTTTATGATAAATCAAAATTAATCACCTGTAGCTTCAAGTAAAGTAACACTATGACATGTTGTGTCAGTATAGTAATTTTTGAGGAATACTACAGTTAACAATAAAAAATAGGATTAATCGAAAATGCTTACCATGTTGATGGACAGTTGAAAGGAAGAAATCCATGTTCCCATCACCACTACCACTGCCATCATTTCTAAAGAGCTCAGCAACTTTAAGATGACAGACATACAGATATATACAGATATATACATTTATAAATAAAGAGAAAGCAGAAAGTAATTTAAACATTTCTGGACAACACAAAAAGAGAGGGAAGTATTCTAGGAAGGCATCAATTTTGGATATGACAGTATACAGGATTTCTGACAAAAGCCAGAAAAAGTATTGTATATGCCACCTCTTGTTTAATTGATGACATCAGAAATAGCAATGGGAGGTCAGAAGGAAGGAAAACACATACACCTCCGTTTCCTCTTTTCTGTCTTTCCTGTTTCCCTCTTTTTGTCCTCTCTTTGTATTTCCCTTTTCTCACTCCTAAATGAGGTCTGTCATGAAGAAATCGGAAATGTGAATTCAAAACAAGAAAAAGGGCTAAAATCTCCCAAACACTCTTATTCTAGTATTTTCTCACAAAGTAAAAATATGTCAGAAAGTTGGAAAAATCTGCACAAGGCTTAACTAATTCAGACTTTACCCTAAGTTTTGTGCTTGCAATGGTGTTGAAAAAGCGAAAAAGCAGGTTTGTGTTAAGAGGGTATCTGCCTAGTGAATTACCAAATTTAGCTGTAAGTTTTTTGACCAAAAAAAAAAAAAAAAGAAGAGAAAAGTTCATTTAACAAAACAACTATTCAACCAAAAAAGTCCACATGCATGAAAGGTCTGAAGTTTTTATCAAATGAATCACTACAGTGCACCACAGTGCCATGTTGCACCATAGACATTCAAGGTAGTATGATATAACTTCCCAGAAGCATCACACTTGCATTTGTGGATTGATGAAAAAAATCACATCAGTTAGAAAGTCACTTTATGGCTGCCAACATGTCTAATTTTTTTTTCCCTCCAAATAGCCTTACAATCTCCCTTAAAAATTTTCTCCAACGGAAACAAATTCTGTAAAGACTGAGTGGTTTTATGTGGCAGGAGCACTGACACCTGCCGTCCCTTGTAAGACTAACATCTCACACCAGGATTTCCACTGAGTGTTTTTCTTGTTCTTCCACAGAGCTATCAGCTACCTCTCCAGCTCAGCTAAACTCCCTAGGCCTCCCAATACCCACAAGCTATAATCCAGTTGAACAAGTTATGAGCCAGTGTACCACAATTCCTCTCATTTCACTGAAATGGCAGATAAAAAAACCACTTTGGCTGTTTAGTCTTAAATATTTTATAAAAATTGACAAATTTTTCAAAAATGGAAATTAATGTAATTTTTACTTTATTTTAATTCTCATTATCAACCATGCAATTAAGTAATGTGAAAAGCAGCAATGGCCTTTAAATGACCTAAAGCATGGTAATAATATACTTTCTGTGGGATCTGGTTGTTTCCAGCATTGATTAAGAAAATATCTGAAGAATAATTCTTTCCTAAGAAAAATTACAGCTGTCTGGGGAATGTGGAAGTGTGTGTTTGTCTTTAGAAATAACATGGAAATAGTATACCTAAGAAAGGTAAGATTTTAAAGGATGAGTAGAGATCATGAAAAGACAACCAATGGATTGATGTGTGTGCCTTACCTCTTCCCTCTGGGTTCAACAGCTCCACTTTAAAAGTTTTTTCTAACTCAGGAATAGAATTATCAGTGATGTTAACAGTAATGTACTTGTATCTTTCTCCTGGCTGAAATTCCAGTGTGCCCACAACAGCCTGCAATATGAAAGCTCTTCACATTTTTGTTGAAGTCTAATGTTTTCATCCATACGAAAAAATAAATAGAAACTTGATTTTGTTTGTCTTTGTCAAAACATCTACTTTTCTTCACTTAAGCTTTTTAAAAAATCTGCTGAATCTTTGTTATGAGAAAAAGGCATCTAAATTCACAGAACTATCAGCATCTGCGTTCATCTACATTCTTCTGCACAGATATCAGTTAGACAAGCAAACACAGGTATGTATAGGTTATTTTGTACAAATCCTAGTATGTACAAATGTAATCTTAACATGTACATGCACCTGAATGCTCATATGAAGTTTGATATACTCAGCAACAATAGCAAATTATTCTTCTTGCTGCATTGACAATTCTCTTAAGAGAGAAAAATCAAAACCAGAGGCTTTTCCTAGGAAATACAAGATGCTGCACAGAAAGGAGGTAAAAGCCATATAATATTGTATATTTTTGAAGTATTACACATTACTTTATTGCATCACCATATAAAACAAAATGTTTGTGTGAAAAGAATCATAGGTGGGCTAAAGTACTCAAACTGAAGGCTACTTACAGGACAAATAACTCTAAATTCTTAAATAATTACACACCTTGGCAATGGACATACCTGATAATCTTTAGGACTGAAAGCTGTAAGTGGCACTGTTCTGTACTCCACCAGAACTGTTCCAAGAAGGCCTTGTGCTCGAACTACCAGTAATCTGATGTGTCCAACTTCTTCTTTAATAGTAATATGGGGCACAGCAGAGGCTACCAGAATCATTTCATCACCTGGCAGAGGAGGTGGCCCCACTGAGAACTGTAGTAGACCTGGTAGACAAGAAGTACTATTTACATGGCTTCTTGCACTAAATTTAAAATAAGATAATAAATTTAAAACAAATTATAATATTTATAATTAATGTTTCAGAAATTAAAAACCAGTTATTGATATGCCCTTAGGATTCAATCATGCTATTTCCAGGGATGTGCTCTGTACCTTCCCCTCTCTCGCTGATATCCGTATCAGTCTTGATAAAGCCACAGCACAATAATGAATTCAGCTCTTCCCAAAAGAGCCTTAATATGTCATAGTATCGGGTACTTATTGCTATAATAAGCATGGAGAAATGTCTCTCTTCATCAGGAATTCTTGTCTAAGAAAAACTCACACAGGATCAACTACATGCAACCTTTATTTGCTCTCAGAAGAGAATCATTGTCTGTTTGGTCAGTGCAGCTTTTGTCTTTTTGCATGTTCTCAAGAATAAGTAACTCGGCTTTCATTCTTCTATAAAATTATGAATTAATCCCAAGTTAGATAAAGTGGAATACTTCGCATTACTTCCTCAACTATCAAGATTAAGCAAAGTTTTTATCTGTTGAGCTAGAACCATACAATTAGCTGCAACAAGACTATAACATCTCCATTGTTCTTACCATATGGGTGGTCACTGGCTTTGATGCTGATATCAGTAGTTTCCTTTTCGGGATCTATACTTGCTCCACTGGTAGGAGTTGAACCTAGTTTTCCATCTCCAGACACTGCAGAGACTAATGTCACACGGAAATATTCATTTAGCTCCGGAATGTCATCATCAATAACATGCAAATTTAAGACCTAGAGAAGGACCAAATCATGGAGAAATCAAGCCATGCAACATATATCACTTATGAATTTCACGACCCTGCTTAACTCATCAAATTTTTGATTAGTCAGTCAGCGGTACCTGCTGTGTAGTTCTGAAAGTAATGTAGACAATGTTTTTGCTTTCCATGTAATTTAACCTAACTTTTAGGATAATATTTTATGTTTAGACTATGCATTTGAAAAACAACTTTACCAAGCTGCTGGAGATGGGAGGTGTATTTTCTTAAGCACTTCAAATTACATAAACACCTAACCAAGCAAGCAATTATTTATTACCTGCTTTAACATAAGCATAGTTTAAATTGTGTATATTGAAAATGAAATATCTGATAGATTTCAAAATCTTAAAGAAATTGTGCTTCTGAAGAGATATTACAGTTATTAATCCAATTTAGAGAGCAAGCAAAGCAAGCTTTTTATGTCACCTGACATTGGAGACTGCAGATCATACTATTAATTAACATAACCTGCTCTGCACAGGGTAACATAATCACCTCAGACAATTCAAGCTTTCTATATATTGTGATACGATTAGACAAACACATAGAAGAAAAGTTTTAAGCAGCTGATTGTATTTAGAAGTGTGGGAATGAGTAGCTTACAGACATTGATGGAAAGTCTCTTAGGATATCTCACCTGACAAGCAACTGCTCCCAAGCTGGTCCTTAGGGCCATGCCCATTAACTCCTCCATACGTAGACAATAAATTGGACCACATAGCAGTGGAGCAAGAAGGTATACCAGCCTTTTTCTGCTACTAGATAGAATAAGGCAGGCCTCATCCATGCCGCCAGACTAGAAAAGCTTTGGAAATTTTTGCTTTATATGACTGTATGCAATGCAGTAACATGATTCAATCGAGAAATAAAGCTGAATGAACAGTGACGTGAACAAATTATTTGCAGATACCACAAGCTTTTGCCAAGCTCTAATCACTTACATTGTTTAACTGGGACTAGATCCACAGTTCTAGTGGAGCCACTGGGATCCTGTCAAGTGGTGTCAGCATGTTTCAGTCAGTTCATACTGACTTCAGCAGAGTGATAAAAGGGAAACTGAGGATAGCATTTTCTACTAACAGTTCACTCTTCTTATTTTATGAATGCTAATAGAAAACACACATTAACTTTCTCTAGTATTGTAGTCCGACCCTTTCTTCAAATAAATGTGAAATTCCTGTGCTGTGGGTCAGGATTGAACTCATAGGATAGACACAGATTAAGTAAAAGGGACAGAACATGGCCAATAGTGGTTGCAAGACACTTGATCACAGCAGTAAACTTTACCGGTGTCTATTTAATTATGTGGAGATAAATCTGAGTTCCAAAACTCAGATCAAAACCTTATCATTTTCCAATTTCAAAAGTAGCTGGATCCATTATTTCAGCCCAAGACTACCCTTCAAGTATACATATAGACATATATAAATCTAATATATATATATGTAAACATATCTCAAATATTATGTGCATTCAGACATATATGCATACATGGTGATCCCTGAACTGATGTACACAGATCTATAAGCACCTATCATATCACTCGTTAGTTGTCAGGAATGAAAAAAACCCTGCAAAATATAACAAAAGCCATGTGAACGACACACTCTCTAATATGAAAAATAGCCAAGCATTCTCAGAAGGTGTTTTCCAGCAGGTTTGCAAAGGACAGGATGAATAGTTAATAGGAAGGTAGGGTTTACCTCTGATCTCTGCCAAGGAAGGAATGTGATAGTGCCACTGCTGTTCGAAAAATCGGTAACAGAGTAATTAATGCCAGTGGAATCAACCTGTGAGATAAAGTAATTTATATATACATAGTCTAGGGCTCCCCTTGTACGCTCCACAACACAGGATATAGTGGAACCCTCATCCGCAGTCTGGAAGAAAGAAATTGAAATGTTTGTTATTGTCAATGTAATTCAAAGGACGAAATGCAAAACACGGAATTCTCTAACGCTAGTCAAATGTTCAGGTAAAATATTGCTGTCATGTTACTTTCAGCACTTTTGGAGTGGTAGGAAGCTGAAACTGAACTTGACAGTGGTCAGAACAACCTTAGTGGAATTTGCAACAGCTTGTAGTATCTCCCTGAGGACTACAGAGGTAAGCCAATAACTATACCCTGTTGTTTGTTTTGGACACAATCTTTTCCCCCAAACTAGATGTCGAAGACAGAATCAATATGCTTGAAATATACATGTCAAAAGCAACTGAAACTATTGGTTTATATTAATGTCAATTATTTTAAATTTTATTAGCAATAATTTAAAGAAAGATTTGGATTCCACCTTTCCCCAACCAGAAACACTGTGGGGAAAAAAAACCAGCTACATTAAAATTAAACTACACTATCATCATTCAGGAAAAACTTTGAAAACCTTTCTGTGCTACAATCCTCTTTACAATTGTGTCTTCAGAGAGAACATGACTTCAGTAGCAACAATTTCATACATTTAGAACAAAGCAGGTATTGATACTGACCGTGTATTTTAGAAAATTATGATCATAGAACTAAAATAGAAAATTATTTTATTTGAAAATTGCCAGAAAGGCTAAAGCTATCTTAAGCATTAGATAAATTTCAGAGCTGCTGTATAACACATGCTGTATAACAGATACTGCATGTACTTTCAGCTGCTTAGTAGACAGATATGCACATAAAGCAATTAAACTACTGATAAAACTATGCGATGTATCTGCGTCATCACTGAGAGCTCCAATATTTCCCTGTGAAACAGATGTAAAATAAATCCAAAACAATTAACATGCCATATAAATTTTTTATTTTGCTTCACGGTTGGTTGATGATCTGTGGCATTATAGTACTATCAGTGGCATTTGAAACTGAAGGAATCTATTATCAGAGCATATGATAGGCACATAGAAAGCAAATGGAACCAAACTGAAAACCAGTATCGCTCAGGTGAGATGGTTACTTTCAAACACATCATAAGCACTTCGATTAGAAAGAAAGTAATTAAAAGGTCATGAAAGTTCCCAAATTGGAAAGTATTCTGAAATTTGTTTTCCAAAATAATCCAATACCAATAGAAACAAGTATCATGTCTTTCTCCCTCATAACTGATTAAACAAGCAAAAATTAATTATGCTTATTTCAATCCTCTTCCCCAAAAGTAGCAAGTGTATATATTTCATATATGGTAGCCACCACCAAAGAATAAGTTAATGTTTAAAAAAAAACCCAACTCACAGTCAGTATCAACCGAATTCACAACAAACATATGTAATTTATACTTCACAACTTATGACAGCAAATGATTGCAGAAAAATACATCACATTTTGTCATTGCATGACCTGTAGTAAAAGTCTTTCAAACACATCATGTAACACAGAAAAATAAAATAAAACTATTTGTAACAATCCATTCTCCAAAAAAAAAAGAAATTTAAATCTTATATTTTAATTGATAACCCAGTCTCAGAATTGACAGAAGTAAAGGAAAAAAAATTGTTCTTCCAGAAAAATTTAAGCCTTAGTCTTCAGTTTACGTAATAAAAATAATTTTCTTAATAAAAATAGCTTTGGGGGATTTTTAAAAATGATATTGCAAATGTCAGTGAGACTGAGGCTGTATTAACAGAACCTATACATTTCCAAATTCTAGAAAAATTTCGCTTAACTACAAAAACTAATAATGTGAAATCAAGGCCCTGTGTAGGTCAATTGGTCTTGCCATTAATTTTTCTGTGTCCAATACTTCACCTATAATTTTCCTTATGAACACCTTACCTCAGGAATACATGCTCCAGTGAAGCCAAATAAACCATTAGCATTATCACTCTTCTGTATTCTTAATCTTGCTGTGGTATTTTCTTGTGAAATTCGGGCTCCACCACGCACAGAAATGAGCTTTAGGATGAATAACTCCTCTCCTTCTTCCTCTTTGTCATCCTTTGCAGACACAATGAACGATTTATTGGTCTCTCCTTGTCGATACTCCAAATACCCAGAGACAGGATGGACATCACTCTTTGCAGGAGTTGCATGGAGTTCATAGATCTCTGCTCGGGTCAATTTACGCTCATAAAGCCTCACATCCTGCATTAGCCCTGTGTACCTACTGCTGCCATTGATTCCTGCTCCAATTCTCACTATTCCTGGACCTGAGAAGGAAATTATAATTTTTCTCATGTTATTGTATGTCTTCAAAGTAATAAATCTGCAGCCAAATAGCTGTAATTGTTAAAAATCAATGGTAAACTCTTTATTATCCCTGGATTAGGAATCATATTGATCTTGATATGCAAAATCAGGAAGTTCGTCAAGTCTCATCTCAGTGTCATGGACAGACCATCACAGGTCAAACGATTCCATCCTAGACAATTCAGGTTTTTCATCCTACTAATTCTACCAGCACATTGTCACCATCCCTTATTCTAATGAGGTTTAGAAGCTTCTCTTTTTGCATTAGAGATTTGCAGAGCTCAACTGCAACCCCTCTCAGTTTTTGTTTTGCTAAACTGACCCCATTTTGTCTCTCTCTGCTAGGACAGTGGATCCATTTTGATGATCCTCATTGTCACTGCATTAGCCCTTCTGGATATGTTTTTCCCCTAATGCACTGGGAATATAGACTTCAGAAATGTACACCAAATTCCAAATGCTTTTTACAACAGCATTAATATTTCTCTCTCTCCAAACAATTATCTTACTCAGCAAATCATCAGATCACAGCTGCTTTTTTCACAAATATACTAAACTGGTACCTCATACTCACTCCTATTGTGCTAAAACACATAGATATCTCTTCTTTCCAGTTGTTTTCTGTTTTTGGAAGAAACTGTGCTCCTGAACGTACTGGCATACCTATGACACTAAGCGTCAGTTCTAGAGACGAGCAACCACAGCAACTGATAATGGTCCCAGGGCACAAAGAGGAGGATGGTGAGAAAAACTGGGCTACTATGCTCACCACTGTGTAGTATCCAACATTAACAGGAGAGAGATGAAATCCTTACCTTAAACTTGTAGTAAGTATCTCCAGACAGAGCATATGCCATCTCCGCTAATATAGAAAATTTACAACGACTCAGACATATCCTTCTAGCAACAAAAGCATTACTGCATTTCACACATCTTTGTTTTAGAAACTGAGGGGAAAAAAAATCCTTTCTCAGCTACAGTACTGCAAGTCTGATGGAAATTATTAATTGCAGAAGCACTACTTTGTTACAGAGGGCAAATTTATTTCTCAGACTTCAACCACTGGAAATTTACAGGCAGAAATAAAATACTACACTATACAACTAATGAAGTCTTCTCTCTGTTCTCACTCTATGTTTGAGTATATATATGCATGTAGATGTATACGCATTTAACATCACTGTATGTTTTCTAATTCTCCTTCTTTGATTACAGAAAGGAGATTGTATTCAAGAATTTGATAATCATTCACTGCCTATCCCCACCAAAGCAAAGATGTGAAACTGAAGGCAAGAGGAAGAAAGGAAAAAAAGATGGAGATGATCTCCAGGAAAAAAAAATGCATGCGGAAGAGTGGGAAACTGCAAAACAAAGAGTAAATATAAATGTATTCTGACCATATAATATCTGACTTTTTATACAGGAATTGTTCTGATACATCTCTGGTCACTGGTATGCTAGTTCAGAGTGAAAGTCCATAATGATTACCTACGACTAAAATCACATCTGGGACTATCCAGTTAGATAAACTGAAGTACATATGCTAATGTTCCTTGGAACACTATTAAACTTATAAGCATAAATTTCATATACCATGTAAATACACACTTATGTAAATCTACATCCTGGAAAATTCTATTGTTTACAAGATACTGGCTTGGTTGTGATACAATACACAACTAGAAACAAAATCATTATTGCATTTTGTTTCACAAACTGAGAGGAAAAAAAGTCCTTTCTCAGTTACACTATTGTAAATATTATGGAAATTAAAAATTGTAAACATATATAACTGTATGTATACATGATAAGCATACATATATAAATTTTTTTTAATTATTAATTTATTTTCTAATTATTGCAATCCAAGTTCTGTTACAGTTCTGAATTTTCTGAAACTTTCCCAGCTCTAATTTCCATATGCTTTTTGAAAATCCACAGAATTTTCTATCCATTCTTTTCAATTAACTAATCAGATACAATAATTTCAGTATCTTGCACACACCTGTCAAGGAGCTAGACTTTTTTACACATTGCAGAATTTTACATATGGAGAAAAATAACGCAGGTTATTGGCTCACCATCAGCAATTGCTTCTCCTTTAAGGCTCTTCATTCCTCCTAGAACTGGAATTCCATCCATGTAAAATTCAATTATACTTTCATCCAGAGTAATCAGAAGGTGAAGCCAAGTATTTTCATCCAGATACTTCAGGGCTGCTGCTTTAGCCATATATGTCATATTGGATCCTAATGCTGTATAATGAAGCACTACAGAAACATGAGAATCATTTGTTTGGATTTTCACGCCGTAATATAAGGTCCCATTATCATCATCCTTTTCAACTATATAGCCATCAGTACTGAGACTAGGAATTAACCATGCTGAAAATGTAAAATTAGTCACTGCAGTATTTCCATTGTACGGGTATTCTGGACCAATAATCCCAAATGCATCCTCTTTTCCACTGAAATACAAAGTATCTGTTCCACTGTGATGGCGTCTCATGTGAGGCTGAGATTGTACTGAACTTGGAAATGATCCCAGCAACAAGAAGTCTACCATTGATGGTAGTCCAGCTTGGAACGTACTAGATAGTATTTCCCAGCCTAAACGGACAACGCCAAAGGTGCCCTGTTGTCTCCAGATGGTGAAGTTTGTAATATAGGCAAGATCATCTTCAGAAAGAACATCTTCCACTATCTCTCTGTCTTGGCTCTCTGGATCTATAACAAAGACTCCAAAAGGGTCATCATTGAATGGAATCATCACAGTTACAGCAAGGCTTGTTTCAGATAACTGACCACCAGGACCAGGAGACCCACCTATATAATGGAAGTCAGAGCAAAACTTAACGGTCGGTTTCAAACAACACAGTCTGAAAAAAGTTACTAAGTATTTAAAGTTTTTTTAATAATATATGCTTCTAAAAGGCTTAAATCTTCTCTAAAGAGCCTCTGAACTCTTAGAAAATACTCTGATTTAATGGTATTGTTTTTAAAACACTATAGTGACAATTTTCATAGAAAACAAAGCAGTATGTTATTTTTCAACTGCCAAACACACATTTGTCTTTCGGCTTAAACAAGATTAGCTCCAGGTTTTCTGAATTAGCCAATGAGACAGGTTACCTTGGATTCATTTGACAAACACGAGGCCAAATTCAGTTCTCATATTACTCGAAGATTTACACAAATATGGAATGGCAAAATTTGGCCCATTGCCTCTGAAACAGAAGCAGAGATACCTTGCAAAATCAGTAACCTTTTGTGTATTAAAACTGCCACTAAGTCCTGCCATTAGTCATCTATTTCTGCACAGTAAGAATTCATGACACGAAGATAATAATGTGAACTACCCATTATAAGTAGGAAATCTTCTGTACACACCTATGGATTTCACATACAGGAAAGGTCAACACATATTTTCAGTTGTATCTGGGTGCAGAAGACCATAAATAGTATTGAGGTGCAATGAGTCCAGGAGATTTGGAATTCTGCCCAATAGTAGACTTGTAGCTGTTGTAACTTAAGTCACATGAAGTGGTAACTCTAAGTACTACACCTCCTCTAGAAACAAGCCAACCAACCAACCTCCATTATGGTAGACATGCATAGCCTTTAACAGCTCTATTTTGTCTTCAACTACACAAAGATCTACATCTCTGAAATCACCAAGAGTCATCCTTTTTAAAGGTCAGATCACCACAATGTCTATAACACCAATTTAGGAACTGAATAACTTCATTCATATACCTAAATCAAGATTAAATGGAAAATAAAACCTAAAACCTTATCAGAAAAGTATAGAATATCAACACATGATTAAAGGCAAAGCTTTTTCCAGGGTTGATTTCTTTTTGATTGATTAAATATAATTCTATTCTACCAGATATGAAGGGAATGGTGATATGGAAGACAATACCTGAAGCATTCACCAACTTTAGAATGTAAAATTCGTTGAATTCAGGAATTCTATCTGAAATAGCATGGAGTGTTATTGGCTTTGATCCTTCACCATCCATGAAGCACACAGTCCCGTAAGTTTCATAGAACTCTTCTCCTGGCCTGAGCGCAGAGTCCTTATCAAACAGCTGCCAGGTCAATGAGACATTGCCAAAGTGTCCTCTATGTCTCAAAACCCTAGCAGTGACAGAGAAAGAGTGAACATCCTGGCAGGTATGCATCAGCATACGTTAGCAAGGGAAAATACGATTTCACTAATCTTCCTTACTGTGAAAAATAAGATACAACGTTCCAAACAACCACGAACAATAAATACAACCATGAACAATAATACAATCCTCTCTGTAGGCCCGCAATTTCACAGTATAATTCTACTCCCAGGTATACCACAGGTACTTTAGGAAAAAAGCAGGTTCATCCAAAGCAGTACTGTTAAGCTAAACATCAGTTTGTCTTGCACTTCTATTACATAAACAATAAATATGAATGTATAACAGTTCAGCAAGTTAACACTAAAAATGTATATATCTGGCCACCTTTAGACAAGAAAGAGAATCATTTACATCTAACCACAAACACTTCTCCCTTTAAGCATCAAGCATCATTAAACTTGCTTACATTGGTATTAAATTGGGTTATTCTATGTCCTTCAGAAATCTGTGATTATTCCAGATTAAGAATGTAGTAAATCAAAACAAGATTTAATTTTTTGTACAGCTATCTGGCAACATAATTTCACCAATTTCCAAAAGGCATTATAAACAAAATCTGAAGCAAATAGTGCCTTTATTACCAAAGTGTGCTTTACTTAGAAAAAGTGTGCTGTACAAAGAGATTATACCAGGCTGAAAAATTAGTTCAGCAAAACTAGTCTAGGCCCAGCAACACAATTATGTTGTTTCTGTTTCCAAAGGCCTTTCTTTTTTTGCTGTTAACCAGGGTGGTCTCTCCCAGCCGTGCAGCACTGTTACAGTAACTCCAATTACTCCCTGTAACATTCAGTGCTGCCATAACTGTTCTCCATGGTTAGGTTATATGCTACTCTGACCCTTTTGTTATGTACTACACAATATTAGCCAAAGCAGTGACGGTATGGAAGAGACAGCTCCCTAGTAAATATATTTCATCAATGAGGACTGAGCAAGGTCCTCAAATGTTGATGATCTCGGCATCATATACTTCCATAAAGCACCTGTATATAAACAGGCTTAGTTCAAATCATCATTCTTCACACCATCAAATAAAAAAAAAATTATCCTGCAAATAGGATTATAAAGGACCAAAAAAAACCCAGCAGAAAAACAAAACCAAACATACAATGTATTTAATATCCTCTTTTCTCAAGGATTTTCATTTTTCAGATGTAACACAAGCATAAAGACCTAATTCACAGCCATAGGCATCTGCCTCAAGGTCTTAAAACAAAGAAAAAGATAAAATAAAAAGATATAAAGGATAATTAAACAAATGCAAAAACAGCCTCTTCCCTAACTGTTCACACTATCACCTTTATTGTGACCTAACTTATCTTTATATCCTGTCTAGAGGTTTCTTACTGAAAAATCAGTATTTTTACCAATTTATAATCCCATCCTGACTTCATGGAACATAACAAGGTAAGATGCCAACAAAAGTAATTTCTTAACCTTTCCTACTCTTAAATACATCCCAGTGGCTGGAAGGGAAATAATTTCAGAGGTCAGACTGAGGTAGAGTATTTTCAGTCTAGAAGAGAGTCACATCTGGACTTTGAGTAACTAGCAGAAAGAAGAAAAACAAACTAACAGAAAGAATACAGTAATATTGGTTGTTTGTAGGGGAAGGCTTCGAAGCAGGGTGCAAAGAGAAATGAACAACCACATAGTTGTATCCTGTATTTTGAAAAGATTTTTTACTTGTCCATTAGTCAAGGTTATATTCGGCTCAATCATCTAGATTCTTCTGTATATAAAGTCTACTGAGAACATAACAAAACAACCATGCTGTAGTCTTATTTATTTATATTTTAACATGAATTTCTGTATACATTTTAATATGCACAGTCTACTTGATAATATAACAGTTGATGTCTCTAATGCGTTTACAAGCCCAAAATTTGGTAAAGCTATTTTTCTTTAAAATATTTTTATCAATGTAAACTTCTATGGGATTAGATCAAAGTACTATCCATAAAGTACCACGTACATCAGTTCAAAAAAAGTGCAAAATTATTATTTAAAAGTTACTCACAAAAAATCATTACTTTTGCCTTCTTCCACTGGCTTCTCTATAGGTTCCAAGGAGAAAATTCCATTAGGGTCATCATTTGCTTCAATAATAACTATAGCCACCCCAGCCTTAAAGATAACAGTGTCCCCTAAAAAGAGAGTGAATAATTTTATCAAAACTGGAATCAGAAACGGAGGTAACTCTAAAACTGAAGGTGTTTCCTTCTCACACCAACTGCTTTTATGCAAAGAAATGAACAATGATAAAATAATCAGTAAAAACAAATATTTGAGGCATTCAGTAACAGGCAAATCAGAGTGAAAATACTTAAGTAGCATTTCATGAAGAGAGCAAGACATAAGATCTGCGAGAAAAAGATATGTGGCATGACCAGGAAAGACGTGACTCTGAGCAGAAAGGAATGTATGAGACGTAGCATTTCATGTTTGATCAACTGGTCAAGTCAAAAGAAAAAGACAGATACTCAGAGATCCCAGGTCTCCTTTAGACCTAGAATAGACATATTCCACTTAAACTAAATAGAAGTTAAGAACTAAATTGCAGCTAAGAACAATATCTAAGAGTCTATTCATACCCATATCACAGCCCACCTGAAAGAAGAAAATATAAGATATTGTGAATTACAGTGGAAGCTAGTAGGATTTCTGTGTGTATATTAGCACTGTAGGGACACTGTAACACCCTTCCAATGTCCACAGATGTACTTTATGTTTCCACTCCCATCCCATTTTTCACGCTATTTAAGAGCTTTAGTCTAGCTTTTGTTCCAAAGTAAACAACATGTTTACTCTTTAACTTCATATACCTCCATCTGTATTTTCTCTGAGGTACAACAGTCCAACATAATTTTCAAAAGGGATGTAACAATCAAGGTCAATATATGCAACAGATCATAGAAAGAAAATAATTTTTTTTTGCTTTCAGGAATGTATATAGAAACATTCTATATTCTTAGTGATTCTAGAGAGGTTGCATGATGATATGATCGTCCTCTTAGAGGCAAAAGGATCCTGCAGCTACCCATTCTTGTAGGAGCAGTGTACCAGGAGGAAAGCCATCGTATGTTGCCAACAGAATGGTAAGAGATGATACCAGCTGATCCTGAAGAAAGTTACTAAAGAAGAAAGAGGTCACTGAAGACAAAATTCAAGAAGGGAGAAGAACAGCTTTGCCCAATCATTTCCATAAGGTTGATGCTCTGTACGAGAGCTGGGTACCTGACTGAATGCTAGCTAACCTCAGGAAGCATGTAAGCTACCTTATACTCAAACAATTGCTAAAAATTCCCCTATAATTCTCTGGCTGTCTCCCACCAGTGTCTAGGGCAGATGCAGGTCGAGATCAATGAAGCCATGTGAGCAATTCATAGAGCATCCACTGGGTGTCCGCTTTCGTGTGATCTGAAACACTCTCTTAGCCTCACTGACTGTGAAGACTAGATCATTATAGACTACTGCTAAGACACTTAGTATGAAGGTCTAAATGAAGAAATCGAATTTTACGTTTATTCATCCTGAATTGAATCCCTGGTAGGTATTTCACCTACCACATAATCTAATGTGAAGGTATACTCTGATGCTTAATTGTGATAGTTTTCCTTTGCTTTATTAAATTACAGCCGCTCAATTCTCAGTCATTGTTTTGATGGCTTACTCAATTCGGTGTTGGTTTGCATTGCAAAGATATGCAGTGCATTCACAGCTTGTTCTTACCTCTCAGCTACAGAGTGATAACAACTGAAGGACAGTAAACCACTAAAATTTTCTAACATAGCTGTAGATGTGTCTCCCACTACACCTTGAGTTTTGGCTGGGCTAGGTGTGGGGAGAGTCTTTATTAAGCAGGTAGAGCCCAGGAAAATTTACCTGTTCCTTACATTTAACTTATATTTTATTAACAACATTAAAAATCAGTGATGAATTATTCCAGAAGACATCTATTTAAAAAATAGGAATGTGTTGAACAATTTTGTATAGCTTCCTACTAAATGATAATTTAAAAAAAAAAAAAAAAAAAAAGACAACGTTATTTCCAAGCTAATAAACCCATTCTTTACTGGTGGTACACTGAGTGGTTTCTAACACACATCTTTCTGTAGATTAAGCCTTGTAAAACCATGATGTCAGACTGAAAAAAAAAGTATGCATAGATTGCACTACTACAAAAATAAAACAAAGACCAATTTACATCGTTTTCTTCTAAAATAAGGCACTTCTGTTTGTTTTTACAAAAATCAGGCAGTTGTGTAATATACACCAGAGCATGACAAAATATGTAAAAGAAT
>NW_009631137.1:26471-57106 GCF_000690535.1 Cariama cristata | reverse complement strand
CTTTCCCTAAGACCATTGCAGTACTAACATTCTTTACCCTTGTGTTTCCTCACCTCATCTAATTTGGAGCATTTACATTTGAAAAGAGAATTTCACTCTAGTTGTTTTTGCAGAAAAGGTTTCAGTTGTATCATTTGATTTTTGCTTCCAATTAAACAATTCAAGATGAAAATCCAAACACACTGTGTACAGTAATTGCATAGAAATGTTGAAGTAAATCTTATTCAATAATACTTGGCATTTATATATTGCTTTATGGTAGGACAAAGCTGGTAAAAGATTGCACCAAAAAAAAAAGAGAGTTACTAAACATATATCAAATCATTGCTTTTACCTGTAGAATTCAAAAGGATGATGTAAAATGTTTCATCAGTTTCGGGGGTATCATCATCATTAACATACACAGATAAATTCTGCTCTCTTTCTCCAACACCAAACAAAATGACACTGCCCTTTCCACTGGGAACGAAGTCTCCCTCGTCAGCTGTTGCATCTCCATTAACAGTAATATACTGGACAACAACAGCAACATCAGCAGATCCATTCCTTAGGACTGTAAAGCTTGCAACACTTCCTTCTTTAACGCTCACTGTCAGAGGTTCTGAAAATACACAAGTGACAAATCTACCTCAGTTCAAGCCTGAGCTCCTTGCATGTGGCCTATTTTCTTAATCCTCCCCAAGAGGATTCTTCTCCTCAGTGAAACAGAGGACGTATGTGCTAAAGGCATGGAAATACTTGAGGGTACAAGAGAATATTGTTGTACTTAGCCACCTAACCAATCCCAGCAACAAAGAGAATAACAAAGTAAGATAAAGGAAGGTTCTGAAGAAAACAAATAAAAATCCAACACAACAAAACCATGAATATTTTATACTAGCCCCATCAGGATTAGGATTTCTCAGTGACCTGGTCTGTCAATAAAATCTGTTTGGTATGGTATATGTATTCTACATTTAAAAACAATAATATCTAACCTGCAAAATAAATGGGATCATCATTCCTTGTAATTTGCAAAATTGCATTGGTTATATTGCCCAGCCTGGCTCCACCAGTAACATTGAATAAGCTGATGATGAATACTTCCATCTCTTCAGGTACCTGAAAGAGAAAATATTACAAAATTATTTTCTTGCATACAACACAATGAAGAAATTAAAATGAACAGCTGAGGAGGTTAACAAACCAGAGATTTCTGAGTGTTGTTTTTTATTGATTGATAGTTCATACAGTTACACAGAAGTCATCATCAGTCTAAAATCCTTGTAAATAAGTCCCCTCATCTTTACTGTTGTACAGATGACCCAAAAGTTATCTTGCATTTTCCTGCTTCTGATACATGCAATTTATTTTTACAGCTTTATTTATTATTAATTATTGTCATTCTTTCTTATATAACTTCAAATATGTCAGCATTAAAAATAAAAATCAGGATTCCTGCTAGCAAAGCAATGGTTTTATTCAAATGAACTTTTCTGTAATTTAACCACATTCAACTACTCTCAGCTTGTAAATTTTTTTGTTTATAGGTATGCACACCTTCTCAAAGTCTTTTATTATTTGCTGAAGTAAACTCAGTTTTACCCAAGTATTTTGATTTTTCCTACAAATAATTATCAGGCTCTTAAAAAAGAGACATTCCTTCTTTCTCTTTAAATTGTAGTGTTTTAGCACTTACTCTTTGCCCCATATAGTCACACAAAAACACTGTAAAAATGTTTACCTCATCTGGCAGTGAGTAAATGGTGATATTTCTTGAAAACTCCAGATTATCAAAGAAAACAGTCCCTTGTTCTGGATAGATGTCATTGGTACATGCTGGGTCAACAACCCAAGACACACTAACATTGCCATAGTTTCCTTGGTTTCTTACAATTCTGTAAGTAGCTAAAAAATGCAAACATACACAGTCAGTGTGCATCTTCAGAACAACACAAACCAAACAGAAAAAGGTCAGTAAAGCTGAAACAAAGAAAAAGGAAATAATAAGGAAATCTACTTCTTGCAAAACTATTAATATATGAGAGCACTACAAAGGATACACAAAGACAGACCATTAAAGCAGTTCAAACTTGCTCATATTTGTTATTTTTTGCCTGTAAAAATACTTGATAATTGAATACAATAAGATAAATTTAAGTCACCCATATGAAGATCTAGCTCTACTCTTCTCTCATATAGCACCCTATTCTTCATGCTCCACAAACTGAGCCACTACCTCCAGGTTGCACTTTGCACATGCACCAATACTTGCTCCCTCCTGTCTGGCACATTCTCTAGCCATTTTTTTACTGGATTGATCGCTTTGGCTTTCCAAGCCCATCCTCCTCCTCTTCAATCTCCACTGCTCATCATGCTGGCACTGTACCACTCTGGAAACTCCTGAGTGGAGACTTGAGTCAGACACTGTCCTAGAAAGGTGAAATGGGGAAAAGAAGCCTTGCAGGGGCAGACAGCAGATAAAGCAGTAACTCTAATAAAAAAGAATTACCAGAATAGATGATTTCTCCTTTACTTTCCTTTATTGTTACTGATAGTTCATCAGGTAGAAACTGAATGACACCATGTGGATCATCATTCTTCAAAATGGTTATATCAACCCTTGTGGCATTCCCCAAGTTGCCTGGCATTTCACTGTAGCCACTCAGTACTACAGAATATATCTCATCCAGCTAGAAGAGGGAAACTCAGTCATAATAAAAAGACATATTCAGTATTCACATCCAAAACAAATGAGCAAATATCCACAGCCTCTAGCCTAGCAGAAAGAGACACAAATTTATACGAAAGAAAATCACAAACAATTCCTACATGCCCAATGTGTTTGTACATTGCCATCAGAACAAGGAAATAATTAGAAATTTGTATCTCTGATAGCACGATTTTCTAAAAAATCTAGCATTATTACAGGCAAGGACTTCCTTCATGTACTTAACTTAGGATCAAATCAACTCACTAGTACAAATATATTTGTAATGCTCCCTGAAAGGTAAGTTTTCCATAAGATTTATTAATGTTTCTGGTTTGGTAACAGGGAAAGCAAAGATTTTAAAACCATTGACAGCAAACTAGTTTAAAAAGAATGTATCAGCTTGCTTTATTAATCTAATGGGACTTTGTACTTCATATATTTCTTGAAAAAATCTCACAGGTAATGCTTCAAGGAATATTAAAACAAGTATTGCATCTACGCATCTATACAGCGAATATTAGTCTAAACTGGGGAGCACTGAGTGAAACGATGAGACAATTGATAGAAAAGAAACAAAAAGCAAGTGGTTCTTCACACAGAGTTCAATCAAACAACGTCACTCTATACTACAGAATGTCACGGATGCTAAAAACTCACATGGATTCAAAGCATAACTGTTCCAATTCACAGAAAAAAATCCACTGAGGACTATTAAACCCAAAAACACCTTCTATTTATCCAGGTATCTCTGGTTTGGAGGCTGGGAATACATTCTGGAGAAAAAGCCATCATACACTTGTTCCACTCCTATATATTTCCCTGTATTTTAATAAGTAAGAAACTAATATGCTTGGGAACAAAATTTGAAGAAAGAAAAATATTAATTTTTACCTCTGGAATTCCATCCATCCTTGTCAGAAGAGTAATTATGATCTCTCTTTCACCAGGCTTAAACTCCAGAATTCCTGTACTTCCATAAAACTCATTATTGTCTCTTGGTTCTACAGTGTAGCGTAGAAACTGCCTGACAAGACTTCCTCTGCTGCGGACAATCTGTAGTTCGACAGACTCCCCTTCCTGTAAAATAGAAAATCTAGCTTTTTTCTAGTACTCTGCTTAAACTAAATTGTCCATAATGACTAAGAGAAATTACTCAGATAGCTACCTTGATACTGTAGGGACCTCTGGAAGAGGGAGAAAATTCGAACACCCCTCCAGGATCATCATTTTCCAAAATAATAATTTCACAAGTAGTAAACCCATATTTCAGTATTTGATTTTCCACACTGACCCTGAGAAAGGAAGGCAAGAGATTTTTTTGAGTGACAATTCTGTTTGGCAAGTAAATCCATGCCTGTGCAAAGGACATCAGAATACTGATGAATTTTATGAATAAATTACAAAAACAATTACCTGCAAAGAATAAAATAGATTAAGAAAGACACATCACTATGTTTTATCCATTTGTAAAAAAAAAACCTTTTCTTCTGGAGTAAATTTGTTTTCTGATTATTTTTTATACTTGGTGATTCTAGTTTTTTTTCAGTCACACGTTCACGCAACACACAGGAAGGGAAACAGAATTGTGCAGTAAAGTTAAGAGTTGCATTCAGTACTACTCCGTATTTAGATCAAAACATAAAGGATAACCCAAAATCACTTAAACAGAAATTACATTGACAACTACACATTCTTACCCTCTTCTGCAAAATTTACCATTGCTAGAAATAGGAAGAGACTTGCCCCTCATTATTGTGGATTTCATCCTCACCTGTGTGTCAACCTGCCTTCTGTCTGTAAGAGGTGGACACTACTTGCAGGATCCCAGTCTGGCTCTAGTAAGTGTTGGAGCTACTCTCAGTAGCTCAGACTGATTCTCTTTCTCCTCCCTTACTCACAAACCTACTGCCTAAAAGCATATGGTGATCAGTGCAGCCATGATCAAATAGAGCTCCTCTTGGTGGAGCATTTCTCTTCCTGGGCTACTGCTACACCATTTTGGTCTTACTCATGGACACAAAAGGAAATCTTGCACATTTCTTACTTTCATTTTCTCAGATGTGGTAATTTTCAATGACATTGGTTTAAGTTATTACATTAAAAATGCCAGAAAAACTACTACTGAAGGATGCATCAAGAAGGCACCTTCAGACTGACAGTTTGGATATGGCTTATTACATGGTGGTTTATGTATTTAGATTCCTGTGCATCTTCTGTGTTTCCTGGAAGAAAATTTCAATGAAGTCTTGGTCCAACATATTGTAAATATTTTTATAGTTTCACTGTACTACAACCCAGACTTCATGAAACACTATTTCATGTAGAAATAAATGTGATCTATCATATCCAAAATTTGAAATCAGTTCCTAGAACTGTTTCCACAAACATTCCATAAATAACTGGAATGCTCACACAGAAAAAAATAAATAGCCATGTATCTTGCGTCAAAGTCTACAGGGAGGATACAAGATGCAAAACAGGAAATATCTGTTTAAAAGGGTAACATATCATGTTTATTGCACAGTACAAAAATAAGTCAGCAGACATAATAACTTGTGCTAACATAAACTAAATGTAGGTTATTCAAAAACAAGATAATGGCTCATCTTTGACCACAGAAAACTTCTGTGTAATTCCAGCCAGTTCAGCCACTTAGTTGGGGCAAATTGTATTTCTGGAAGTTCAAAACAATTAATCCATTATTGCATCAAACACTCAAATATCAAACACTGAGCCATGGATTCATAACTTTCATCATTCACAGATCCTAAATAAAGAAATGCCTTCAAGCCAGAATGCCATGCCATCAAATTAAACACCAAAGGGCAAGCATGCATTGTCTGAAGAGATGCAGAAGACATGATTCCTGAAAGGAAAAGAAATGATAAAGACAGATTCTGTCCAAACCAATCACTTGTAAAACAAAGCACTGATTCACTGAAGACAAACCACAGTTCACTGCACTTACCCAAAGTACACGACAAACCTTTCTGTCTCTACCCTGTCAACACAGAAAGAAAGAAAGAAAGGGGATGGGGGAAAGAATGAAAGTGCCACTTTCTACAATTTCAATAGTACTAATCTTAGAAGAGAATAATAATTATTAAAAAACAAAAAAAAAAACCCACACAAAAACAAACAAAAAAAACCACCAAAAAAACCCCCCACAACACAAAGCTTTCTTTTTCCTTTCCAAACACTTATAATGTTCTTTTTATGGGAACTCTACTTGCTTGGCATTTTCCTGTTGACAAATGCTAGCAATGGGGCAGTTCTCACTAAGGAGAAATGACGCCATGACCAATTCAGCACATCAAGACCCATTCCTGGTATACCATACCAAGCCCTCCTCCAAGAGCTTGATTACTGCCAGCCTCTGTGCCTGCTCACAACTACACCAGTAGCCCACATTCATAAATAGCCCTTCATTTAAAAAAAAAAAAAAAAAACAAAACCTACATGCCTCCATGACATTATTTCTTCAATTTGCCAAAGTAATGATAAAAACAGATAAACACAGTGGGAGTTATAACAGGTATATAGCAAATTTGGCACAAAATCACACCAAACGTTGACAATTTTTCAGTTAATCAGGTTACCAAAGTAAAATACCCACATAAAAATGTAACAAACAAAAATAGACAAATAAGAATATTTGCTAATCTCTTAATTGGTTCCATTTCAACCAACCACTTACAACAAAACTACTGCATCAAGTCAGATGAAAGGGCAATATTATTCTTCAATGGCAATCATGCATTTTGACTTTCTTAATCTAAAATAAAGATATATTAAATATAAAACCTGCATCTCCTATCAAAATACCATAAACAGATTACTACAGTATTTACAAAGTGAAATTCTGACTTTGCAAATCTCAAAAAGAACTGATTCAGAATTCAACAGAGAGAAAAGTTCACTCAAAAGTTTGAGAAAATAAAGCAAATACACTTGCAGATGCATTCTTTCAAATAGGAGATCTGAAGTAACAAAAATTTCTAATTTATCTCCAATTACATTAGATTTTAAATACTATGTTTTGAGAAATTCTCCCTTCCTTCAGAAGTATATGCAAAAGTGTCCCAAAACCATCAAAGTATTAATACAATGAAAAGATCAAGGAGAAAATTCCAGAGTTGGTAATGCTAAAATTTAATTATACCGCTAAGCTGTTGGTAATATAATTTACAACAGAGAATACAAATGAACCATTATGTCAAGTGAGTTTTTGATACATGCGTACAAGCTTAAGTAGTTAAGACACAATAATTCATCAGAAAGTGAAAGGGCATGCCAGAAATAAAATCTCTTTCAGCTGCATGAAGTTACACTGCATGAGTACAAAAACAGCTCAGGCAAAAAAGCCTGTTAAGATGAACTGAGGAGTAATGCTGGAATCTAATATTGTGTTGTAATGCACAATGGCAGCACTGCAGAAGTTCGAAGGGTTGCAGAAATGAAACAGTGACAAGTATCATGAGGTGTGGGTCTTCAGTATCTCCAGGTGTTCTTTGAAAGGACTGAGAAGACTGGCAATACTTTATTAAATAGTCACAGCCTAAGTCAGATCAGAATCTAGGGAACTTGCAGAATAGCAATTCATCAGATTCAGCCCATTCACTGCTAAAGAAAATCATTGTTCAGGAGGTTTCTCCATCCAAGTCCCATTTGCAATACTAGGATCACTTTATTTATTAATTTATTGGTTGAGTTGTCCATGTTTTCTCTGCATGACTGGCTAGATCGTTGTCACTGCTCTGACATAGTAAATGGTGGTTACTATTCAAAAAAGGTGTAAAATAGCCTATGCAAAAATGGAATAGAAGCACCTAGGCTTAGGCTTCCAACTCTGAGCAATGAACGGTGTACACATCAGGATCCCTCGCGTCTACGCTCTGAGGTACACACATATAAATTCTCATAATGTTCCTGGACCAGGACCCACCAGGTGACTTCCTGCTTGACCTTGGATTTGTCTCCTCACTGTGGACCTGCTTGGTGATTGCTGGGCTGTGACTGACCCCAGTGACGATCATCTGGCCTAAACTTGATGTCTGTTCCTGGCTTGACTTGCCCCACCACCATGACCTTGACTGATGGCCTGGACTTCGGGTTGCCCCATTACCTGCTCCAGCCTGTTGTCCTGCCTCACCGGGAGTGGTGGGATGGGCCCCTGCCCCATCAGCCATGTTATCAGCCTGGACTCCTGCCTCTACACCACCAGACATCCTGCAGGCCACCAGCCATCAGCTCTTGCTACATGCCCTGACAGCATCCAAGAACAACACGCTGCTCATCTACAGTCCTTTCATCGCAGAGTAAAGATGTCCAAACTGCCATGGAGTGCACAGGATCAGTTTGGTCCTGTTTCACTCTTCACAGTATGTGAAAACATCTCTTTAGGCACTCCTATGGCACCAGTATGGAAACGGAATAAAAATGCCTATTCAGAACATCCAAAACTCATGGTTTGCCCTGATGAGGGCATTCAGAAGTAACAATAAAAGTTAAAACAGCTTCTTGTACGTAGTCACCTAGTCATACCAAAGAGCTCCAGCTATTAGAGAGAGCACTCGATCAGGAGTAAGGAGATTCCTCTCACTGGGAAAGCCACTTGCCTTTCTTTCTCAGCTTAACTTTTTCTGTAAAATGGCTATCTGTGGACATGAAGTTTCATTTTATCACAGAGGATAAGTGCTGTCAGTGTTTATGATGCTAACATCAGAAATGCAATCTCAAACTGCATAACTGTTTTCTGTGATGAAACAGCTGTAAAAAAAACACTTCCCATATGACAAATCTCATGTGAAATGACTCATCACTGGGGAAATTAATTTTTTAAAAAAACCTTAATTATTATTTTGCAAGAACTACAGATTAATTATGACAACGAACAGAAACTTAAAAACGTTTCTTGCACTTTTTAAAAAACATAGTACTACCAAATAGCAGAAGGAAGATTTTTGACTGAGTTTAAAGAAACATGGCAATTTCAATGTTATTATGAACTAAGTACCACTGCAAATAAAATAATAATTATTAAGAGATGCAATGTGGTTGAATTTGATAGCTTTGGACCAAGAACTGGAATTCTGCAGAAAGTGAATGTTTTGAAAGTCACCTGAGAAACTGAATTGCAACTGTGAATCTGTATTGCTGTTACTCTTAAATTAAAACATACTTCTCTAAAAAATTTTCTTTTCTATCAGGGTAACTCAGAAAAGCTGCATTCAGATTGTGGAATGTGACTCAATTTGCTTCCTAAATTTGTAGTCAGTGTTCACCCTTTCTTCAATTTTTTCAGGATTATCTACTGATTTAATTAGTGGCAGGACCTAGCTTTAAAGAACAGTATTAAAGTAGGATTTACCACATTATAAATTCCACAGTGCTTCTCATCAGAGGGAACACCTTCTCTCCAGGTTTAATCCATGGATTATCTGATTTTAGAGGCTATTTTAATTTTTGTTACTCATAGCAGGAGATACATGGTGTTATTATTTTGTAAAGTAATAAAAGCTAGCAGTAGGTGTCCAGTAGCCCTCATTTCAACATTCTTCCACTATTTTAAAATAACTTTATCCCCATCAAAACACTGATCAAACCCTTGAAGAAAAAGCCAACATTCTACCCTGAAAGAGTTAATTCATATAGCACCATATGTATTACTTAATAGAAAAATTACTTAAGTAAGAAGGATAAATAGTTTTGAAAGAGATACTAACCACAGGAAAACACCAAGTTAGGAGAAAATCCCAGCTCCATGAAACAGTATATTAGTGTTTCTGTGCATGCCAGTATGACAGCAACCCACAACACATAAGCATTACTCAAGCCCTGAATTAAGGACCACAGACAGTATGCAGTACTTTAAATGGGCCTCCTATGATTTGCTCATCTCTTAAACACAAAAATATTAAAAAACGACCAGACATTCCACAATCAAATAGTCAAACCTATGGTTTGCATTTGTAATTTTTAAAAAATCTATTTTCTAAATTTACTCAAGACAGAATTTCAGCCTGTGCAAACTTGTGTTGCATCACAGAAATCACTAGAACTATAAAAATCCCCGTGTTACATAGTTTCAGTTTTGCTTTATTAGATATAGTAAATGATACTTAGGTCATAACATATGTACATGAATCTGTTCTGGCATCCTAAATTACATGAGTCACGACTCAAAAAAAATTCGAGCATAAGGACCATTTAAACAGCCTCCTGTTCATGGATTATCACTTTCACAAATTAAAATCAATTTATCGGTATATTGCTGTTCCCAGATCCCAAAGTCCACAAGTTCTCACTCTCAGCATCATTCATTTAAGGGTGCAAACACAACCCATGAGCCCTGGATGTCCTGGCCCTTCACTTGTGCCAATTGCCAAATCCTTTGCTGTGTATCTGTACCTTATTAAGGGGATGACAGTTGCCCGCAGGAGAATACATCGTGCAGAAGGAAAAAACGACAATCAGATTTTTAAAAAATTGATTTCTGTTTGTGCTTATCAGGAAAAATGAACAGGCCTAGTATGTATATATGCTCTCAAAAAGCATACACACAATTTCCACAGCCTGTTCCACCTACATTCACCAAGAAAACCACGACCATTTTTTTCTCATACAGATTTCACTGCCTCCATTTTGTGGACAGAATTCAAAGTTATTTCTAGTATCTATGGCCTATGGACAGAGGTCATAGAGCAAGGAAGGAAAACACTACTTGTAATGGCTTGGAAAGTTTATTTTAGAGTTATGGATGCAATCAAAGCTCATTTAAAATGTATTCTGCCTTAACAACACCACTGAGTTGTAAATAATCCATCCTTGTTAGAACGAATTATTTTTATTATTTTATCCATGCTATTACTAATTGCAATAAATAGAATGCTTATGAATGTATTTCTATGTCTATAGTTTCATTAAAGTTCCTACATGCTCTATTTTCCTACTGACTTATGCTACAATTTATAGAACAGTGCAAGCACATCCACAGCACAGTGCATCTTTGTTTTCATGCTAATTCACTACTGCTGTGAGCTGCTGGCTGCCAGCCTTGGAAACTGAAATCTTCTGTTCATCCAGAAAATACAAACTATGCAGAAAGTAACACCACAAGCTTACACACATAACCCTATCAGTATCTTTCAATCCTGATTTGAAGAGTCATCTCCAGTACAGAAAGGATGATCTTTGCAGTCATTTCATTCTTGGCTTCTGCTGATGTTAAAGTTGCCAAATTTCACTCACATCCTTGAGGGATACTACCCAGGTCTAGAGAAAAGTTCAGATTTTATCTCCTTGTTTACTTCTTTTTCCAGGCCAGACCACCTGTTCCTTACTTCACTCTCTGACCTTGCCAAGTGTGGGAAAGCTGCTTAGTGCTGGCACACTTTTTACCAGCCACTTCATGATCAGCGGAACCTGCTACTCCCACTGTATATAGTAAAAGTAGAACAGTGGCTACGTTTGTTCAGCTGCCAGTTCAAACCTCATTGCGGTCATCATTTTCAAGGCACAGTCTAGGGCTACTACTCAGAATAAGTGGCAGAAAGCTGTCGTTACACACACCTGCAGAGCTGTCAGAACTTAGAAAGTTAATCTTTTATGCTCTCCACTTCCTCTGTCTACTAGTTTGTTTACTACCTTTCCTTTCCACTTTGATTTTTTGTCACCTTACACAGCTTCCTCACAACTTTGACCATCATTCCTAATCTTAGCTTCCTGCTTTGTGCCAGACATTCTAACAAATGCCTTGAGACAAACCAGTTTCATCCACAGGAAGGAAGGCAGAAAACTGCCTGCAATAGTCTTCATTTGGTCTTGTCTTGAACAGGACTGTCTTTTTAAGGCAGTGAGTAGCCAACGTAGAATGAAATAATTCATTCTTCACTAGATGCATCCACTCGCCAGCTTTTACAGAAGCAGGCTAATCCTGCAATGGAATAACATCTTTCCTGTGTGACAGAATGCTGTTCAAAAAACAGGATCATCAACAGCTTGAGGAGCTGGTCGCTGGTTTGCTAGTATGTAATCAACATGGGTATGTGGTGTTGAAGCTCCCGAGAGCTACATGTACTTGCTATATAGGACAATTACTTCTTCTGCATAAGGTAAGGTCTGTGTAAGTAGTAGATATTCAATGTGGACATTGCAGCTGGCAGACCCCTATTAGTATGTTTCCAGAAAAAGTGAAAAAATGTACCTGAGACTAATGGGAAGCAGTAGAAGAAGTGGTGGTATTTCTGAACTATATATATAATTGAGTTGTTGGAAGCAGGACAGAAGACATAGTCAAGATTCTCCTGTTAGTAAATCAAAGAGGGAGTACACTCCTGGATATGAACTAGTTTAAGCATTGTGAGTGGTGTTCACGTGCAGATAATAGTATCTCCTGAGGTCCCTTACAGCCTTAATTATCCTATAATCCTGATCTCGGAGACTACAACACTCTGCTTCAGAAATACCATTGCTCTCTTCGTGGCCAAACCATGTGGTAATGGTCACACTTGGGCTATTCTGGAAGCCAGGAGTTGTGATGGAAGTATCTAATTATCAGGAGCAAGCAATACTGAACGCGCAGATCAAATAAATAAAAAGCTGATCTAATTCTGCAACAACACTCTAGCTGTAAACCTTTCTATGACAGGAACACAGTTATGTATTGCTTTCTAATCTTTGGTGTACTTTTCCCCATTATCTCACTAAATATTACTTTTCTGAAAAAGTATGTGTTATAACCAAGAGCTATAACTAAAGATCACAGCTGAAAGAACTTTCTAAATATCATACATTATTTTCATTAAAATATAAACAAAATTAAGTCATTAGATAGTAAATACAACAGTTTCTTACGTTCATCTCCAGTCAAAGAAGAATCCATACACAGTCTGAATCAAGGGCCTAATATTCCTTCAAGCACTTATTAACACAATACAGGGAATACCTCCTAATTAGTACTGTGCTAATTTTTTATATATAAATGAGTATTACAATTGGTATATATGAACAGAGATTAGGGTACAATACCTGTCCAAAGTTAATAACACAGTTTCATTCATTTCAGGTATATCATCAGCTTTAACAGTAATGTTGATTGTAGTATCACTTTGTCCAGATAAGAAAACAACGGAGCCATTAAAAGGACTTATATCGTCATGTGTTACTGCCTTTTCATTGAGACCAGAGGGTTTCAAACTCCAAAACACAGTTGCTTGACCATCCGTCCCATCTCGATGCAATGCAATGGAAACCTACGAATCACATGAGTCTGCTGTCACTTGCAAAACTAGATGCAATAAGTTACCCCTTGCAAATTACTATTTGAATATAAGCATCAAAATTTGCAGCTTTTTTTTTTTACTCATACACATGTATAAGATACTAAGTCAAAGATGGTATATCAACAACAATATATACTGAATCTTATCCTTTTAACCATTTATCAGTTATATACTCAGACAGTGGAGACATCAGATTATTAATATGACAAATCACTAAGCAACACAAAAAGCCTTGTATGACTGATTTAGTCAGTGTCCATCTCAACAAGACACCATAATTTTACTCTGGTTATAATAGTATAGCGCCAACTTGTACTCCACTTAAGGAAATCAGCAGTGTTAATCTGAAAATGAGAAACAAGTTATCTGATTCAGGATTTGTGGGAAGATTTCAGTGAAGACAACTAGAGAAAAAAGGGAAAGTGTCCGAGTCTCCAGCTGGGATTAAATCACTCAGATAGATGGCAATGCTTTTGAAAATACTTCTTTGGGTTCTAAGAAACCTAAAAAGTATAATTGTTGGACAACACACCCAGTGAGCCAAACTGTAAATTCACATGTAAGTAAATCAACTATAAGATACACAGACATTTCCATGAAATTCAGGAGTGATAACAGTCCTGCTTTACATCTGCTACTTTACATTGCTACTGCTTCTGCATTTGGTGAGAAAGATTAAGACTGTCTGCAGTATCTTTTCTTCTGTGTGAGCATCAAGACCTAACCGGTTTTAGACGCTTACAGAGAAAGGAAAGATCAGTATTTCTTGGTGACATGGACAGTGGCATGGAGCCCATCTTCAGCAAGTTTGCCGATGACACCAAGTTGTGTGGTGCGGTCAACATGCTGGAGGGAAGGGATGCCATCCAGAGGGACCTGGACAGGCTGGAGAGGTGGGCCCATGCAAACTTCATGAAGTTCAACAAGGTCAAGGGCAAGGTCCTTCATGTAGGTTGGGGCAATCCCAAGCACAAATACAAGCTGGGCAGAGAATGGATCAAGAGCAGCCCTGAGGAGAAGGACTTGGGGGTGCTGGTTGACGAGAAGCTCAACATGATCCGGCCATGTGCGCTGCTAGCCCAGAAAGCCAACCATGTCCAGGGCTGCATCCAAAGCAGAGTGGCCAGCTGGCCGAGCGAAGGGATTCTGCCCCTCTGCTCCGCCCTGCTGAGACCTCCCTGCAGCACTGCCTTCATCTCTGGGGTCCTCAGCACAAGCAGGACATGGACGTGTTGGAGCGAGTCCAGACGAGGCCACAAAGATGATCCAAGGGCTGGAGCACCTCTGCTGTGAGGACAGGCTGAGAGAGTTGGGGTTGTTCAGCCTGGAGAAGAGAAGGCTCCAGGCAGACCTTAGAGCAGCCTTCCAGTACCTAAAGGGGCCAACAAGAAAGCTGGGGAGGGACTTTTGACAAGGGCATGGAGTGACAGGACAAGGGGCAATGGCTTTAAACTAGAAGAGGGAAGATTTAGATGAGGTATGAGGAAGAAATTCTTCCCGGTGAGGGTGGTCAGGCAGTGGCACACGTTTCCCAGAGAAGTTGTGGATGCCCCATCCCTGGAAGTGTTCAAGGCCAGGTTGGATGAGGCTTTGAGCAACCTGGTCTGGTGGAAGGTGTCCCTGCCCATAGCAGGGGGGTTGGAACTAGGTGGTCTTTAAGTTCCCTTCCAACCCAAAACCACTCTATGGTTCTATGATTCTATGAACCCCACTTTTCCAATAATGACTAATGTATTATTCCAGACTGTAGTTTTACAAGCATTTTTTTCCTTTTTTTTTTTTTTTTAAACCAGGGGAATATTTGGGATCAGGCAAAATTTAGACAAAGGAGTTTTCTCACATTAACTTTCAAATTTACACTGAATATAGCAAACTTTGCTTTCTCCAAAGAAATTTTCCATACTAAGGGACAATATAAAAAGGTTTACTCACCACTGTAGCAGAGGAATCTTCTGGCTCAGAAAGAATAATTGGAAGATTGCTAGTAAAGCCTATTTCTCCATTTGCAATATCTGGAGTAATCCTCAGAGAAATATTTCGAATCTCACCTAATCTAGGACTCACAGGTGGAACTAGAGGAATTCTATTCACCAGCTCAACTTTTTCCAGCTGTAAGAAAAAGTAAGAAACAGTTGAGAAATAATAAAAGTTAGTACCAAGTCAGAACATTTCTGACATTTCAGAATAAGTTTCACATGTAGGGAGCAAAACCTCTCCAGAACAAATTTCTCTTACTGGCAACATTGTTGTTACAAAAATGAGTAAGTAAATGTGTCCAAAAAAATGAAGTGGGTATCATTGAGTTTTGTCAGCAGAATGGTATACCTCCCAGGCAAATCATGTTTGTGTACACAACTAAATGTATGGAGAGGAAGAATGAACCTTCTAGACTGGCTGATTCATTACTAGACCCATGAAAACAGTATTGATTTGACAAGCGGCCCTAACAGTTGTCCTAACTTCACTTTTCATGCCATGTGCTGATAGAAATCTGCTGAAGTCACTGGAATCATACTAATTTACAGCCTCTGATGAAGTCAAAGGATGACCCAATCTTCTTTCCTCTCTCATACAACTTTAAGGACTTCTCTATTTATAATAATTAATACATTAGAATTGCATTCAGAATTGAAAATCAGTACAGTATTTCAAAACTCCAGTCTCCTCTTGTGTTACCATATTTCTGATGGTTTATTTACACTTAGAAGAAATAGAAAAATGTTTATGCTTTCTTTGAATGGGATATATCACTCACTAAACCCAGCAGCAGTACTGACATAGTAAGGAAAGCAGGACTTGTCTGTTTAAATATTTATTTCAAATAGAATTTACACCATGTGATTCTGTCTATGTGCATCATCACAATAAATGTTTCCATAACTGATTTGCATATACTTCTGCAAACATTTTGCTGGCACATGAACCACCAATGACAACCACCTTTTAACTTCCGCAAGGATGTTTTTGCTTGGAGTTATCAGATGTTATCATACAGCAAGGTTTTATCGGAGGAGGGGAAAGTGGCCTTATTTAAAACCATATAGTGATCATGAATCACCGTTTCAACTGACGAGTTTTAAAGCTCTTCAATTCTTAAAACCAATCTATATAAAACACTTGGGCTGGATTATACTTTGTTCTACCACTGCTTGAGTAACACACAAAAATATTCATGCACGTTTTATTTCATGACAGATGGAACTGTTTTACAAATAGTGTATTCAGTAATTAATTCTCAACCATACCAGCTAGTTATTGTGTGTCTGAGGAACAAGTGGTGGGACTGCCTCGCTAGACTTCTAAGCTTTCTTTTAGAGTAGACCCTGGTTCTGTAACTAACAGTATGCAGGTCGAACACTATGTGGTTGTTAGCTCAGTAAAGTTTCTGAAATACTACACAGCTGAAATGATTCACTTTGTTAAGTGCTTCTGATCCTGGATAGTAACTTTGAGATTAAAGTAATAATTAATGAACAATTAAAAATTTTTTTTAGTTCAGTGTTTCCTTTTAAAGCAAATCAGCTCATAAGGAAAAAAGAATGCATTGTGAATTGAGTAATAATCATGAGTAGTTTATCAAATTAGTTAACCTTCTTGTCCATACCAAAACCTGCATCTCAGATTACAGTAGGTTATTCAATTGAAGATGTCACTGAAGAATGTTAATTGGACTTTTCCAGTTCCTCTATCCATTCTCTAGTTGTGTTTAAGCTTCATTTCCTCCTCCGCTCCTCCTCCCCTGATTCCTGAGTTGATCATTCATTGTGCCTAGTACAAACTCTGCAATCTTCTCATTCTAAACATGTGCGCTGAGATTATTGTTTATTCACAATGTAGAAGGATTGTCATAGTGATAAATAGGGGTATTTTTCCTCCTTTTCTAAATGAATTATTTGTGCAGAAAAGCCCCTCTGATTTTGTTTATTCAAACAAAAAGATTTTTATGGTTCATGGAGAAAGTACAGAACATTCACCCCCCGCTTCCCTGGAATCCACAGTTTGAAAAGCCAAGCAAAGTGCCTGCATTCTGAAATACTAATCATATGTGTGTCTTGTCCATAGCCCACACTGCAATGTTCTTTATAATGTATCATTTAAAAGGGGCTTGGAATTAGATATTTCAAGTCTTCTGTAGAACTTTCAGGTCTCATGCAGACGTAAAACATACTAACTTATTCTAGTATTCCAGAATGCAATTCCCCATCTAACTGTGAATGCAAAAACATTGCATACTAGTAAAACAGTAATATAAGTCTAGCAATAAATGTTCTTTTCTTTTTTTTTTTTTTAAGAGGATGTGGGGGGAAGGAGGTGGAGGGAAGAAATCTTTTCAAGGTCCCAGAAGTAATTAAAACATCTTCAGTAGACCATAAGTTAAAGACAAAACCTGGCAAATTTTAAATCAACGGATTTAACATCAACATGTTTATTTGAAAACTCTAAAGACATCTGACTTAAAAGATTAAAAGGAACCAAGAAATGCCGAAATGGCTCTGTGATTTGTGCTTCAGATGCTCCAAGTTATCCCTTTGTCTGAGTATCAAGATTGCTACCTGGGCCCATCAGGTGACCAGAGTGGCAATAGTTAATCATAGGAAGTAAAGATTATGGGGTAGTCTAAATATGAGAAAATAATTATAACAAATACTGACTACAATGCCCAGGATCTTCCATAGCAGTATATCTGAACAATAACTTGCTAAAAAGTAAGCAAATTTGGTTTTCTCCAGTGAAAAAGTAAAGCCTTCATTGAAAATGGAAATTCTTTCTTTAAATATTTTTGCTGAAAATCCAGTTTTCTGTCAAAAAAATAGTTTTAGTGAATTTTTCCAGCCAATTTTAATTAGAAATGACAGAAGTTCCCTTCTTACAAACTCAGACAGCAAAAAAGAGGAAAAAAGAAAAAAAAAAAAAAAAAAAAAAAGGTATATACAGGGAAAACTGGAAACAATACTTTACAAGTTCTCTGGCAAAATTTATACATAAGTGAAATATAAGATATGTTTGGCTGTTTTTAATTTATGTTTACTTGCTTGTAATTTCTAAAATTTGTCATACTTCTCTAATTTAAAGAACCTTAACTT
Organism: Cariama cristata; assembly: GCF_000690535.1. Classification (NCBI taxonomy): domain Eukaryota; kingdom Metazoa; phylum Chordata; class Aves; order Cariamiformes; family Cariamidae; genus Cariama; species Cariama cristata. The sequence goes on along the minus strand of NW_009631137.1, from coordinate 39,047 downwards.
GGTTAAATTGAAAGCTAAGGGGTAGGCAGAGAAACATATCTCAAAAGGCAACTAACATCTGCCACATTGATCTCATTTTGTTAAATTCCATGATTAATACCTGATTCCTGTGACAACAGTTTGTATTTTTAAAATGGTGTAATTAGTAAATGATGATTAGGAATAAATCTCTTCATGGTATATTTATGAAAGCTGTCTCTAAATAAGAAAGTTTTCTTAGCTATAGAGCTAATATTTTTTTTTCCTTTTTTTTTAACAGATAGGATCATTTTAATTAAATTGAAAGGGAAGGAGTCGCTATTAAATTATTTCCTTTATATTACACAAGCTAAAAAAACACCCCAAAACACAACTGAGATACCTGTATGAGGAAATGAGCACCATTTTGAAGAAATGCATCATTTCTTATTGGTATATTTAAAGTATCTTGTGTTTTTCCTTCTGGAAACATGAGAATGCTTCTTCTAGACATATTTAGAATGCCATCTTTTGCTCTCTCAGGATCCAGAGCTCCAGCTGGAATATACAGTGCAGTATAAATCAACTGCACATCTCCAACTGTTCCTCTCTCCCTTGCAAAACTCAAGGATAAAAAGCGTCCCGTTGGATCACTTTCAATCTTCTGATTCTCCAAAGGATAAAATTTTATAAGCCCATAAACATCATCACTGTCCTGAATATAAAACAGAAGCTGCAAAACAGAAAACAGCATCACTCACTCTGTGCTACAGTTACTATGTACCATAGTTTTCATGCTTTCACAAAAGCATGTCTTGACTGTCACCATACATTTTTCTCCTTAGTGAATTGGCACTCAAGAAAGAAATCAGATTGACAGCCTCAAAGTATTCTTTGTACACAAGCAGCACAGCACTGACCGTTGCAACTTTCCCACTATGCATCATCCATGTGCCAGAATGAGCTCTAAATAACTGATTTTTTAGCCAAAGTGAATAATTGAAAAATGTTTCAGGTTGTGAAAAATTTCATTTTATTCACCAAGTTCATTCCAATCATTTTTGAGAAAGACAAAGTAGGAACTTGAGCCACAAAACTGTCAGCAATGCTAGCCACCCTTTATTTAACACTTCAGAGGTTACAGTCTTAATTATCAACCCCTCCTCTCAAAGCTGTTACCCTGTGTAAAACATTCCAATAATCATTAAGAAGCAAATGAGCAAGTGAAAATAACTTTCCTGCCTTCTCTATCAAGCAGTCACTCAAGACAGCATTTATGAAATGCTATGTATGTTCAGAATAATCTACGTTGAATGCTACCACATTAAAAAGGTATACTATACTATACCAAGTCAAATACTCTGGATATGGCTCTACATACTAAGATTATATTAAAGGATTAATTTGATTGATTCATGTTCAAGCACAAACCCTGTAGCCAGTTTAGCCAATCAATCAATGTTATAAAAACTGGTAAAGTTCCTCATTATTACCTATTATTACCTTATCCAAAAGAATTCTAAAAGCAAACTTACCTCAGATGGTTCACTGACTTCTGCACCTCCCTGTATTGTATGAGCTAAGAGTTTCAGAAGATAGGGCTCTGCCTCTTCTGGTATATCATCATTAATAATGTTCAGAGCAAGTGTTACCAGCATCTGTCCTTGATCAAAACATATCTCCCCGGTTTCTGGAATGAGGTCTGCATTCACAGGTGAGGAATCACTGCTATTTCGGATTATAACCCAGGTAACAGAAACATTTCCATGTGTTCCACCATTTCTTACAATCGTGATCCCTTCAAACCTACGGTTTTGAATGAAAATAAAAACCCACAATATAAAAATGTAATTAATATTGGCTTGCTTAGTTATCCATTCCCTGGAAGATTTACACTGAATTAAGCAGAATGTGTTCACTGCTGCAAGTGACATTTGAGTCAGGACTTAAAAGTTTGTGAAATCATAACACACATGTAAGACTTTTCTCAGACTGCTTATTCACGAGCTGTCTGTAATGTCTCTAATGTTATTTGTTAGAATTTACTTTGTTTACAGCAGGAAAGATACTGAGAAGTGGAGACCTAGCACGTTTTACATTTGCCTTGAGAAACACGTCAAATTTCAGAAAACTTTTTCTCTATCAGCTTTCTACACCATTTTATAAACTATACCAAAATACATTTGTCAGGTCTGAACATTTAAATAATGATTCTGAATGAACTATTTGCTTCTGTACTGAAATATTAAGTTATTGATATTTGTGATACTGGAAATGTCATATTTCCTGATATTTGACAAGCACACGACTACAATAAAAAGTCTGGGAATCATGTCTTACAAAAATTTAGAAAGCAAGATTTATTTCTTCACTGCTTATAAGAAAGAAAGATGAATACTGAAGTGCTGGGCTCTACATACTATAAAATATTCTTTCAAAATTGTTCATAGTATGATAGCTTGGTGTATTACCTGTTTCTCTGGGGATGAACTACCATCAGTACCTAGCAATGGACATTTTTATCAAAACTGTCAATATTTTGTATCATTCATGCCTGTAAAATTTGTATAGAGCTTTGATTTTACTCTGTCTGTAAAATTATAATTACTTAACCTATTTTTAACTTTAAGGTAAGTATTTCATAAGAGACACTCAGCATCCAGCATCTTTTTTTTTTTAACCAGAGACTGATTTTATATATAGTAAATACAAAGATTTACCAGAGAAGGAAGCCAGAAATCTATTTTCCACTTGTATGAACTGGTGCGTGGCAGCATCATAACTTCATTGATCCCGCCTTTAGGTTAAGGTTTTTTCAGTATTCCAATCATGTCATTAAATATTTACAGATTTTACATACATTTAATAAATACTAAAACACTTCCTGTATAATTAGACATTCCCACTTCCTTGAAACCTTTGTAGACATAGTTGATTGTAATAACACACTAAGTGATTTCTACATTTTATTTTCAGTAGCGTTTTCGTAATTACTTTCAATGAAATCCTAAAGATGCTTAACAATGTCAAACAAATCTCTTAAACTGACTAGATAGTAGATTTGAAGATCTGTAGTACCTTGAAATTTGGTCTTCATCAATGATAACAGTCTGAGCAAACAGGATACTGTTGATTGAAAGTACTCCATAGGGTTTATCATTCGGTTGGATGGTGACATGAACAACAGACGGATTAACCAAAACAGCATCTCCCTGCAAAGTGTCCTTAAGAAGCATAATCTGAAAGGTCTCAGCAATTTCTGGTATGGCATCATCAAGGATCTTAAATTTCATGTATGTTTCATGAACTAGAGGTGGGAAAACAATAGTTGTATTTGGCTGTAGATCTAGGAAGTCTACATTGAGCTGTGCATGTGCTGTTGAATTCCCAGTTATGATGGCGTAACTGACAGAGATGTCATGTTCATCAGGTCCAACTAATTTTCCACTGACATCCTTACCACGAACAACTTGAATTGTTACCACATCAACTTCCTCAGGCACAATATAAGCACTCTGAACAAAACGCACTGGGCTGTCATTTTTCTTAATAGTAATCTGAACAGAATTTTTTGTGTTGTTGATTTCAGCCCCTCCCTCCACGCTTCTCAGATGAACAACAAACAATTCATCATTTTCAGGTATCTGGAAAAATAATATTAGCAACTGGGTGTAAGTCACATTTCAAATACATGCAGAACACTCTTACTGAGAAATACGTTTTACATATTTTGCAGAAAAGGGAAATAATACAAACTTGACAGCTCATTTAATATTAAAACAAGCAGGAGAGAAGTCTTCCTTACAACTTTGGCTGAAAATCCCTTCTCAAAATTGAATGTTTCCATTTTCTAAAACATACTTCCGTGCTCTGGCAATATGAAAAAGGGTGAAGAGCCAAAAAGAAGTAAAACAAAAATTAGGCAAGAATCAGAGAAAGCTGGATCTTTCCAACTTGAGACTATGAGGAGATCCAAACTCTACTTTTGGAAGCCACCTCTATTTGGAAACAAATGTTCCTCCCAGTTATTTACATTTACATATTGATTTTCTGATGTTGATACTGATTTACCTCTATGCATGTCTGACCGAATACAGGAACAGTTTATGGATACAGCTTACCTTGGCCCCTCCATTCCTGTAAACACACAACTGTACACAACTGTAAAAGGAACATTCAGACACATCCACATCCCCAGAGAAAACTTCCATCACAGATCTGAGAAAACATTTTCTGGTACTTAGCAATTAATGAGGCTTTGGCATTTCTACAAAATGACTGTTTAAAACTCCATTTTAATTTTAGCTATTTCTTCTCCAATGTCTGATGCACCAGACAATAAAGAATGGCATATAAACCACAAATTACAGAATTTAAGGATGAGATTTTTGCTTTATATTATTATATTTTATTCCCCAAATCCTGATTTGCTAAACTTACTTAACTGAAAAATAGGATTGTTTTATTAATATATATAGGTAAAAAGTAAATCTTTAAAAATTATTTATGATCTTTGCATCTCATCCTTGCTGTGGACTCCTGGAAACTGGTATTATTTGCTTCTGAGAGGAATTCCAGGACAAAATTACTTATTTTTTGCTAATGGTAATACTCTGTTATAAAGTTGACAAATCCTTTTCATGCACTTTTGTTTACTGAGCTAAAAAAGTTCTGAAAATGCTGCTGTCCAATATTTCTTCTCTTTCACATTCATTTGTTAATTGGCCACCCTCAGATCCTTTCTAGGGCTAAGAGAGTGGGCATGCAACTGCCTTTATAGCTGATGCCAATTCTGTCCCTTGTTTGGCTTGAGGCACTTAAACTTGCATAATTTTGTTGATTGATGCAGGGCTTTTTTGTCAACGTGAGATCTGGAAGCTCTCAGTCACTCTCCTACACTGAGATACAACACAGTTATTTTACCTTATTAAAATAGATGCTAACTTTTGTTTCATTTAGTTCACTAGTTAATACACCATCTTGCACCATAAAAATATACATTTAAGAGACAGCCAAAATGTATCCACTATTGTAGTTCCAGTTTACATCTTAGTATATCATATAAATGGAACATTCCAGAGTTCTTAATGGCATCATGACTCACCAATAAAAAAACTAGTCAACCTTCAAAAACAACAGTATAAAGGATTTCCAGTCCTGCCTTGCCTCTTTCATTTTCTCTTAACAAAGTTTCCATTATTCCTCACTAAAAAAGGATATGTATACAATAAAATTACTATAAATGTAGTGCTGTGGACATCGGATCTGCAGTTACTTAATTGCTGTAGGAAAAGGGCTACCCAATTCAGAAAAATACTTGTTTCATTGTTTTCCCTAATTTCAGATCCTAAAAGCTCAAACTGAGTTCTGAGAGTAACATTGGATTCTTGTGAATTCCATCATCATAATCAATAAAGGTTTTTTATGCAAAATTAATCTTTCCTATATGCCTGTGGAAGACTTTCACTGAGTGAAAGACCAGCCACAGCTGTACAGATCAAACTCTGAGAAACAGAACTTTGAGAACATTTCTCAGAGGAAAGAAAAATCACATCCTCTCAAAAAGCCTAACGATTTCTTTCTGAATATAAGTCACAGAAATATTACACCTAGTCTGAAAGAGACATTTCTACACACCAGTCTGGCACAGACTCTTAACATTAAAAATACCAATGTAGATGTGGAAAACCACTTTTTATAACTAACAGAAATATGCAAAAAATTCCTTTCAAGTTGCTGACTTCTGAGACAGGCATTTCTTTGCTATTACTTTTTTCTTGTGAATTTCCTTATTAAGTTGTTCTGCTTACTGTTTACTTATTTTGGTGGCTTTATTTTCCCTCTCATCCCCATTATAAATTAAAAAAAAAAAAATCAAAAAAGAGAAGTGTAAGAAAAATTAAAATCACGAATTGAAAAGTAGAAGAATATGTTTTGTTTATTCTGAAATAGAAAGAAGGTTTACCACACATAAGCATTTTTTTTCAAAAAGACCAATCTAAAAATCGAAAATTTTTAATTATCACCTAGTGTTCACGCTCTTCACAAGACTGACTGTTTCTTTGAGGACTCTTATCTATTTTCAGTATTTTTTAAAATATATTTCTACCTTGAAACATATCTATATAAAAACATGTAAATTTTTTCAAGCTATTTTTTCCCTGTGAATATTCAATGTTTTATATTCTTTCTTTAGTGACAAACATAAGATGTCTGCTCTTCACACGAGTGACAGCCAGTCACGTTAACAAAGAATAAACTAGATCCTTATGCACTGTTAACTGAGGGCAAAGGAGCTGCACAGGTATCACTGAGGATGTAATCAAAAATGCATCATGTAAGCAAGGTTATGATTAGGTTCCTTTTGCCTAAACAATTAATAAATACAGAAAAGGATAGCCTGAGTTCATCATGCAAACATAGCCTGAATTTGCAAGGCAGACAATTAGGGAAAATCAGAGCACATTTAAAAAGAAAGTTAAATATAGAAAGGATAGTCTAACAGATAAACCTATTATCTAGCTCAAGAACATCATCTTCGGCCATACAACAAGGACCTGAGTATTCCATCTGAAAAAAAAGTATAATGCCTTCCTGATTATTTATACATTTACTGCAGTACTACCTAACAGGTCTAGTCAGAGCAGCCAGCATATGGCCAGAAACTAAAAATGTTCACTGACGAGAATTACAGAGGTAGCATTAGAAGGAGTAAAAGTAAGAGTCATAGAGCTGAAATTTAACATCCCCTAAACCAAGCATTTTTGTAACCTATTACTCTAAGTCTCTCCAGAACAGCAGTTAACTTTCTACGCATCCAAACCAAAATTGAAGTCAGCTTGTTCTTACCTGATCATCAAGCACTGTTAAATTATAAATCAGCATTGATCTCCCAGGGGTAAATGTAATATTCCCCCTAGCTGGACTGAAGTCTTCTTCAGCTGGGTTTGGTCCATCTTCTATCTGCAAAGAATTGATTTTTATGATAAGAAATGACATCTGACTTACCAACAAAAAACAAAAAAACAACAAAAAAAAAAAAACACAAAAAAAAAAACAAAAAAAAAAAAAAAAAAAAAAAAAAAAACCAAAAAAAAAAAAAAAAAAAAACAAAAAAACCAAAAACGAATCTAGTACGAGTACAATAATCAATATACAGTGTGTGACATGCATAACAAATGACTATCTATTCAGTCATCTCCTCTTCACAGGCACATACATTCAGTTGTGAAAATCTGCTCTTTTTTCACAGATGGAGTAAGTCAGAGTAACTACTCTGAAGAAAAAGAGGAAGATGACTGCTTCCATATAAGCCTATGAGAACTCTTTGGCATCTACTGATGCATAACTGACTCTTTTACATAACAGAAAGGAAATTCATTCTAATTTAATTTAAATCACTAATATTTCATAGTAAGTTCCAATACAAAGTAATAGCAGTTACTGGTTTTGTGTCCATTCTATCTTGACTTGTGATATTAAGGAAATTACAGTTAATACTGAAACCTAAAGACTAGGAAGACCCTTAGAGGCAATATGTTGGGTCTTTTTAGAAAACCTTGTAAATTTTTTTCAACATACGTATATAAACTACACTGTGAGATGGATCTGATTCATTGTGTAGGTAGTATAATTTATTAGACCTTAAAATAAATACAGCTGCAATAAATAACACAGAGAATCTCATTCTGTATGTTAACTATACATGCTGTATTTAGATGCAATAAAATCCAGCACAAATCTTTTGAGATTTTGACAGGTCTAGATTAAACTGTTGATGATGTATAAGACAAGACAACTGAAAAAGAAATATCTATACGAAAGAACTTATATGCAATTTTAAAGTATGTAATAGAATTGGAGCCAGATAAGAAAAAAAAAACCCAACCATAAAACAACAAAGGCAGTAAGTGTATCACATTTAAATCAAGTACCTAAATAACAGCCTAAATATTCAACATGAGTAATTATTTTGAAAGGTTTGTTTCTGGGAATTCAAACTGCAGTCTTACGGAATTTCACTAAATACTGAGCTCTCATACTTGCATGATCAAAGTTGGCACAAGCATTAAAGACTCACTCTGATGTTTATTTCTAAAATATAGATAAAATTTGAAGAAATATTAAATAAGACATTTCTTACACACTTAATAGATTGTTTTCTTGTAATACCAACTAATGCTGCCTCAAATATCTTCCTAAATGACAGACAGTACTCAGTTTTCTCTAATACATCTTAATTTTTCCTCAATTTTAAGTCAGATAATTACAATATTTTCCATTTGACAGGTAGTATCTTTCCATTTTATGGAACAGATGTAACAAATGTAGACACAGGTATTTTGCCCCTCTTTCACTTTAATAAACACTTCAATAAATTATGATTATGGTCTGACAGTTTCATCCAACAGACGAAGGTATAGAGCCTTCTTGACAAACTCACCTCAAAATTTACGATGACCGTCCCATAGGTTCCCCTCTCCCTAATTAGAGTGAGAGGCACACATTCATTTCTGCCCCTGGGCTCATTCACTGTGATTAAGGCAGACTAATGAGGAAGAAAAGGGACAGGCAATCAGGCACAGATCAAATATCACAGCAGAAGGAAGAAACTGTTACCATAGAAATACCAAACTCCCACAGACAAGTTAATCCAATCTGCAAACCAGTCTACTGATGGCATACATTTCCTAGCAACCAATTAGTTCAGCTAATAAAAAGCTTGAAAGATTTCAGATTAAAAAAAAATATCGTGTTATGCAAATGGGGGGGGGTTGTAAATTAACATTGTCAATACACAGAACGCTCTGGCATATTAGCACTGGTATTTATAGAAGCTCCTAACACCATTAAAAATAGGTTTTCTCCATTAAAAAGTAATTTATTAGAAAACTAGCTATAAATGGATTCTGTCTATCAAACTGTTGTAGCTGAAAGATTTCAAAGAATTACACCAATTTAGGGAGCAGTATGGCTTAGTATTGTGGTGCTAAAAAGTTCTCATGTTCTCGTGTTTTTTCAAGGAAGTCTTCTACAAAGATTATATAGCCATAATGCTGCAATAAGGCATAGTTTCTACTAACACAAACTCTGTATTATTGCAAATATCCTCCATACCACCTGAGTCACACCAGTGTCTTATCACAGGAAGTGTTATACAACGCGTGTATCCTACTGCTCTCTCAGCTTGAGAGTGAAGTATAAAATTGCTTACTAGGGATGGGAAAAAGTATATATTCTCAAGATTTCCAAATTGCATCTTTAACTTTCCTATGGTATTACTCCTCACTTCTTCCCCGCTATATTTACATCTAGACTTACAGATGAGGGGCAGTGGGACTGAACAACTTTTCAGAAGTTTTATATTTAAGACAAGCAACATAGATATTCATCCCAGTGTGAGGGTCTCAGGCTACGTCTCAACATCTAAAACCATACAGAAGTATTAAAGCTGTATATATGTATGAATTACATACATATGTATGAATTACCTCTAGAGATGTTTTCAAAGATGTAACTCAGAATCAGTTTTCAAGGGATTCAGTTGAATAACTAACCAGCGTCTTTGACAATTTCACCTTTATGTTTTCTAAAATTTTCACATATACTATATAAAACCCCATACCATGTTAAAAGAAATTATTCCAAAGGCATTGTCATTTGATAAGATTGTTACAGTGACAGATTTGGGTGAGCCAAGCTTTATCCTTGCAGATGGTTTCTAAAATTAACAAAACAAAATAAGATATTAAAAAAGGTAATGGGTAAAAACACACATTTTTATTTTACTGTCTGTTAAGAGTAAATATTAGCCTATAACAAATTGTATGTCTTTTTATTATATATTACAATGATAAATATTTAAAGCAATGGAATGCACCAAAATAATTCCTAATTACTGAGGAAATAGACTCTATACAATCAACAGCAAAATGCTTGAAACAAACTTTGCAAATAATTAACCATAGTTTGGCAATCTATTAATGACACTATGGCAATAGGTAACCAGGTATGAAACATCTAGCACTGCCAGGAACTCCAAAGTTGTTCTTTTTTTCCTAACATTTGCATAAAACTGAAACTTTGAAGCTATTATACTGAGATATCAGCTAAAGGAAACAAGTCTTTACAGTGCTGTAAAAATGAGCTACATTTACAAATCAAATGAAGAAGGAAGGGAAAATATGCATTTTTATATTCACTGCAAACAAGCCCTGAGATGTGTCATAATTGTCAATAAAATATGAAATTTACCCTTACTGAACGGACATCAAACTTAGTCATAAACCGTTACCTAAAAAAACCTGAATGTAAACCCTCTCCTGTAGCATGACTCCTGTGAGACAGAACAATATGAAGAGATTTATTTAGAAGTATTAAAAAAATTGTTTGTTTTTAGGTAAGTCTTGTTTACCCTCTGCTTCTGGAGGACTGGAAGTCATCCTCTTTCTTTTGCTACTTCCACCCTCTCTTCCATGTATGGTCTATGCAGATAAAGAGGAAAGGCTGAGAGACTCTTCTCAATCTAACTCTTCTGGGCTCTAGTACACCTTCAAATGTCCAGAGCTGCATGCAATGCCCACCGAAGTTTCAGACTATGTCCATACTGCACAGCAATACCACACAGAGACACCCACAGGAACACCAAAACCTTCTAAAGAGCAGGAAGCACCATCCTGGCTAGTTTCCAGATTTTAGTTCTTACCAATTAGGATTCAGACTCACAAGCAGTACGACTACATTGAAATCTATGGAACACCATTCATTTATGTCAGCCTACTCACTGTTTTCTGGGGAACAGATAAACTGAAAAATTGAGACTTACTGGTAGTGTCAAGTAAAATGTGAATGTCTCATCAGCCTCTGGAAGATCATCATCACAGACAGATATATACACTGTTCGGTTTGTTTCTGTATCGGGTATAAATGCAGCTGCATATGTGTCAAAAAAGTCTCCTGTGTCTTCTCCATCAATCTGCAATAAACACACAATTGAATGCCATCTCCTTCTTCTGTCACTGTCTTTTATAACATTATTGTGGACTCACTTAACAGACTTCATACACATTTCTTTGCACACAATTCTTCCCGCGATTTCCCCTGCTGTCATACAGTTAATTTCTCAACAGAAAGTATAGATAATAGCCCCTTGTATCCATGCTGAGTAACCAGGAGAAAAAAAATAAAACAAAACCACAACGCTTTATTCAGAAAAATTTATTACTCCCTTCCTTGCAACTGGGTATCTTTTGCATAATGCACCATATGACCAGTTTTTCAATGGAAAAGCTATTCCTAGCACAGAACTGTACCTGTACCTTATAATACCCTACCTGAATTAAACTTACCTCAGGAGGTAACTGCCCTCTGCCTTTCTGTCTCACTCTAGGGACTAGAAGGAGCCTAGGTGTTTAACTAGATTAACATTCTGATTGTGAAAGCTGGCAAGATGAAGTCTTCTATAACAAACAGCCCTGCTTTCGTTTCAGTCAACAAAAGAAAATCTCAGTGATTCTACTTTAAGTAAGGTCGTTAGAGGAGAGATTACAAAGGCAGTAGCATCAAGACAGCAAAGGGTCTAGGTTAAGTTTACAGTTGGAAGCTGAGACAAAATGGAGAGAAGCAACTCAACAAGCATAGCTGCCGCACCTGAAATTAGCATCCTCACAGGCACTAAAGGTTTGAATGAACCATTGTGAAAAAGGGTGTTCTTCATTTAAGAAAAGTGAAATTGAAAGTTAAGTGAAGAGGAAACAAAGGATAGAAGGTATTTTTGTGGCTCTCACCTATCATTGGACATATTGGCAACTACTTACTTTTTACGTATCTGAGCCAACAGTAGACTTACCAAAAAGCTCTTAGAAAAACAGGCTATAAACATCTTCCTAAGAGAGCTGCTCAAAATATTCATGTTAGATTTAAATTTTGGAATTTCAGGTCCTTAATAAGGAAGCTAAGTTACTCTGCTTGTTAAACTAGTAAAGAGCACCAGTTTCAAAGTACAATCCCATTTTCTCAAGGTTTTCTCCTCAAACGTTAATAAAGTGTGAAATCCCTACAGATCAATTTCTACTCCTTGTAATTTCTAAGACATATAATTTTCGTATTTAGTTACAGGACAATAAAACATTGTGTGGGAACATCGATAATTTCTTTTGTTTACAGACTGTAGAAATTTATAAGCAGTACATCTTCTCTGGCACACTGCTATGTTTTCATGTGGTACTCATACCACATAGCATCTTACTCCATACACATATGGTAAAGCACGCTCTAAGGGGTTTAAACTTTTAAAGGGAATACAATCAAGATCCTGGTTAATAACAGCTAAGAAATAAAGGAAATAATGTGAAAATACTAACTCTGATCTCCAAAGGAATTGAATAATGTAGTTTTTAAAATTCATATGGAAGTCTGACTCAAACAGTGGAGCAGTTATTAAATTGCAGGTTCTACAGTAACCAGGAAAAATTGTTATATATCCACATTTTCAGTATGAGCTCACAGTGACAACTGAAATCAAACAAGCATATCAGTTTGGACTTCTACCCAAGCAGTAGGAGCTGGCTCCTTGAGGAGATGTTTGTACCATTATTCTGAAACTATTGATGCAGCCAG
>NW_009631137.1:25066-26445 GCF_000690535.1 Cariama cristata | reverse complement strand
CTTCTTCAAAATGAAGTGCTGTCCCAGTGAAATACCACTCTCTCTTTCATTGTCTTGATAAAAACAGACAACATTCAAAACTTCAGAAAGATATTAATATTTACTGAGACTATAATTGGCATAGTTTCTTACCGACACAATTGCTGTGATGTTAGCAGGCTTCCCTGTCCTTTCAATTACAAGACGTATAACAGTTGTACTTGTTTCATTAACTACAAATTCTGTTTGTCCACTGAACTTCACTTCTGTTTCTCCAGATGCGAAATGAATGAGTAATGCTAAAAGCAAATAAACTAATAAAGAAGCAGAGGGCATCCCTATAGAAAAAAGAAAATAATAATTAAAAATAAATTGTAAATCTAAAATACATAAAACATTCCCAGTCAACCTTACCAATCCAGCCAACCCTTCTCAACTCTTCAAAGACTGCGACTATCTTGCAAGCTTCAAAAATGAGACAAAAACAAGCAGAGGTCTCAGTCATAATCAAGTCAGATAATGTAATTATCATCCACATCTAATTCTCTTTTCATAATTTTCATCTAGTGATTTTCTAGACAGTATTTATCAACTTTTTTCAAGTGGAGGAATAAGTAACTTCTTTTAAGAAAAAACAATGACATTGCCACAATTGTTTTAATTTTCAACCACCAAATAATTAGCTTAAAAGTTGACAGTTCTATTTCCACTTTCTTTGCTCCCTTGATTCTCTTTAGAAATAAACATGAATTGGCAGGAAAAGTGAAGGGTTGGATGTTTGCAGTCATCTCATAGCCCATCTTCTGGTATCTTCTGGACCATGAATTGTTCTTAAACATTGGCATATTTACTTGAGATTCTTTTCACTGCTTCTCTTGTCCCATGATTCTTTCATGTTTTCTTATCATGGAGAATCACTGTGACACATTTTAATGCCACTGTAACATCTGTACAGCCAGACTTTTATTTTTATTTGTTTCTGCACAATGTCTAGTTTTCTTTTCTGTTAGGATAAGACAACTTAAAACTAAGGTAGTTTATATCTCTTACATCAGAGTCAACTTACATAATGTAAAATACAAGTTTAAGTTCCAGTGAAGTCATCAGGTGTTGATACTGTGAAAGATGCATTTTTAAGAGGCTCTGGCCCAGCTGCTATTGGAAACAGCTGCTATGTTATGCAGAGGTCCATATTGTACAGTGCTGACCAGAACTGAGAACTTGGATGCTGGATGGAGCAGATTTCTGTCATAAGGGTCTGAGTAATTTTTGAACAAACCAAGAGAATAAAATTGTGCTCTAAACACCAAAAAGCATTACAGCACAGATCTTTAATGGAATTAGTTCTCTCAGTAAGTTTTTTTTTAATCTGTAGTCACTATTTTATGATGTTACTTTTT
>NW_009631137.1:0-25055 GCF_000690535.1 Cariama cristata | reverse complement strand
ACAAAATATACAAACAATATTTGTGTAATTACACATGTAAATAAAATGTCACTTTCCTTAAAATTATACTTCCAAGTGCTATGCCTACCAGACAAATCTGACCAATGACAGACAGAGAAACTGTGCAGCACATATTACATTAATATTTGCATATCAATAATATTTAAGCTCAGCCAGCTCAGCCATGTTTGCAAAGCATTTGTTTTCATTATTTATGAGTGACAGTAAATGAATATTTAGTCATAAATGATGACTGTAAAGTCTGAGCCAAATTTGCAATCAGAATACACTTGAAGTCCAGTGCAGTCTCTGACTGTTTTATGTAGGCAGTCAGGCAGCTTTAATCTTGCACTGAACAGAGAATAATATAGCCTTCAAACTACTAAAATCAACATAGTTTCAGAAAGACTTCAAGACTTTGATTCATCTTGCAATAAATTCTTTCTGGGCAAGGGTAAATTTTACACTGTGAGACCTCAAATAAGCTGCTTTCAGGCAAGTCAAAGAACAAAAATTATCCACAGACATGACATATTAACTAACTATAAGCTGGAAGTACAGTAAAGAAAACTACCAGTGTCTCTCAGAATTCCTACAAGCAGAGACTGGTGGGACAACAAAATTAGCTGATTTTAATTACTTGTAATAACAAATTCACCTAGCTGTACTGAACATCAAAGAGGGAACAGGCAAGCAATGAAAGTAAGTGCAAAAAATCAGGACTAATCATTTTCCCTATGAAAACACCTATTCATTTTACAGCCTATTTGAACAGTGTTTCATTATTTCCAGCAAAAATGGCACACAGTAAAATAATTTTGCTGCAGAATTTCAGATTGCTATAAACTTTTATTACCATGTCATAGTCCTTCAAGGTATCCATGGCTCTTACTGAGAATTCAATGCATAACAGACTTTCAGGAACAATGTTCATTCCTACGTATCTATTTAGTAGTTCTAGTGCAGAAAAAGCTTACAGTAGGAAGCAAAGATAAAATATATATACCTAAAACCCCTGGGATTTAAAATTGCCAGCATTTTCAAAGCTGGCTGTATTAATCTGCAAGATGCTTTTGCTGTTTTTATGTGAAATTGCTCTGAAAAATACAAACCTTCAAGCTGGAAAGAGAACAGTTGTCTAACCTTTGTAAACCCTGAGACAATTACACTGTCTGCAGATGCAGCCATCATCCATACTAAACTGAGGAATTTGTTGACCTTTTAGCTTCAGCTGTTACCTTGTCATAGACTTTGCAAATATCTTCCCACGGTACATACTTCTAGTAAATAATACTGAAAACATGATCCTTGAGGGCAAGATTACAAAGTTTAGAATTACTTGAATTCTATTACTTCTACTAGAGAGCATTCTAAAACTATAGGATTACTCCTGTGGAACAAGAGAGGTTTCACAATCATACCATCAATTATTCAGCCGGTGTGTATTCTTCCTTGTTATATTATTTGCAGTAAGATTTACTTTGCACAGCCTGCCAAAAGTAGTTTTTACTCTATTTATATAAACTCAACTTTGAAAATCATCATTGTTTTTAAAAATTGATGTAATACAGTAAAAATAACATAAATCAAGACTTAGAGAATGCAGAACAAATTTATTCAAATAGCTGAAAAGATATTACAGGTCACAGTATTTTACTTTATTAAATATCAACTCACTTTGTACACTAAATTCCTACAAAAATTTATATGGGAACACAATTTGTTCCTTATTCCCGTGTTGCACAAAGTTTAGCAGAAGCCTTTGTAAAATCAGGGATTAAAAGATCACTCTTCCTCATTTTACTCATCCCAGTATATCACTGGTGAGTTTAATTTTTTTTTTTTCAAATGAAGCTGAAACTCTAGTCTTTGTTCACTGCCAATTTTTGGTAAACTATGTGTTTGGTGCATCAAAGACTTCCCTCTGCTTCAGCTAAATATTATTGAATTCAGTTCTCTCAATCCAGGATATTCAGTCAGGCTTTGAAACAACAAGAAGCAATGGAATATTATGCATCTTCAGAGTATGTACAAGTCAATGCACCAGCTATTTCATTACTATGTTCTGACTACAACCATTTCAAATAATGATTTGTAGTATCAGTGTTGGTTTAAAGCAATGCTATGTATTGAGGTTTGAGCATACATGCTGTTTGTAAAGGGTTTATAATAAAAGTTTCTGGGCATCAAAACCAAAAGAAAGTACCTCTCAAAAAATTATCTAGACATTTTAATAGTATTAAAGAATCTTAAAAGCCTAAAAATCACATTCTTCAACCATATAATTAAAAAAAAAAAATGTAAAGAAATCTAACTCAGAATTCTGAGCCATGATCCCTAACTAACATTTTAGACTGCGTTTTAAGGCACTTTCTAAAGTGCATTTCTGTTTCCCCCAAAAACACAGAATCCTACTGTAGAACCCAGCAGACCATATACTGATTCCACACAGTAATTTCCACAGTAATGTCACAAATGATGTGAGGAATACCATTTCAACCTGCTGCCCAGCTGGAGCTAAGGAGAGACAGGCTTATGAAACCAGTGTTTCTCGTAACTGATGAATCACCAGGATTAGTTTACCTTTTCCGTTCAGTTTCTGGAACAAATTTCAATGAAGATTTTAAAGTTTATAAAGAATGAGTGGTCTTTTCTGCAGGTTTTTACACTTGCTTCTGTGCTTAATAAATCAAAATATCTCCTGGCTGTTTTCATTGAAGGGCAAGGGAACCTACAGAATAGTGGCACATGGAAAGAACAAGAAAGGAAATGAAAGGTCTGCGAAAGACTGAAATCTGAAATGGAATAAGCCAGATATGGAATGGAGAATGTCAAAAGAAAGGGGAGTTCACTAATAAAGAAGCAAATGGAACAAGGGAATAAATGCCCTATACCTCAGACTTGCCATTGCTGCTCAGGAGAAGAAACAAGCAGGTATGCTGAAGTAGCACCTCTCCCACCCAGCAGCTACAACTTGATTACAACCTCTCATCCTTGCTCAACTCATTGCAGATTTCTAAAGTCCATGGACACAGCGCAGCAGAGCAAGTGTAAAGCCTAGTGCACTTTTCACTGACTGTCCTTGTCTACTCCCCGTGACTACAAATACCCAGCCAAGTAGAACATTGAAAAACTGGCATGCCTAGTACTTTGCATCGAGTACAGCATTACAGCTATCAATGGTTGCCAGAGAGAAGTCTATTCACAGCAGAGATGTCAGCACCCAGCAGCATCTTTGGCTGAATACAATGGCAGAGATCTACATGTGCTCTTTCATATGTAAAGAGTAGATTCTCTGTAGTACACAGGAACAGCACAGAGCAAGAAGTTTCACAAGGTCATTGCCCTTGCTGCACCTGTTGCAGAAACATATTAAAAACTTGTGTATTTTCAGCATTCTTATTTTAGGCATTCTCAGAACCACTGGAATTTACAACAGCACTGTAGAACAAACTAGGAAAGCATCAGGAATTTTAAAAATTTTTATTTACTAAACTTCTCCTTCCTATGTTGTCATGATCCCAAATTAAGAGAGAAATATTTTATTTCAGACTGGGGTTTTCTTTGCCTCAAAGTACCCGCGGTTCACACATATGCAAAGGAGGACACAACAGCTGTGTCTGCAAAACCTAGCATTTGGATAGTGGGTATTATCCAAGTCTACTCTGTTGGTTGTTGTTTCTTTTTTGGTTTGGGCTTTTTTGTTTAGATGTGGGACAAATAAGTCTCTTGTTCTAACACAGACTGGAAAATAGAGTGTTCCAAAGGTACTATATTAAAACAGTATCTTCCTATATCCCTTTTTTGCCTTCAACCTGCTTCAAGGTGGATAAAGCATAAGAATTATAGTAAGTCACAACAAGCACTGCATTGTCTGCACTCCTGGACTGCACTAATAGTTGCAGCATTTGGGGCAAGAGTCTGTCTCATCAATTTCCATGCACGTTACTCAGTGTCACTGGATGCTCACCACGCTGAGGGTGGTGAGGCAGTGGCAGAGGTTGCCCAGAGAAGCTGTGGATGCCCCATCCTGGAAGTGTTCAAGGCCAGGTTGGATGGGGCTTTGAGCAACCTGGTCTGGTGAGAGGTGTCCCTGCCTGTGGCAGGGGGCTTGGAACCAGGTAATCTTTAAAGGTCCCTTCCAACCCAAACTATTCTATGATTCTATGATTCTGTGATGCCTGTGCTTTCAATTCTTCCCTAGGGTTTCCTGTCTTCCTCTTCACTACAAAGACATTTCAGGTACCTGCCCATCATCCCCCTTCTTATTACTACCATTGGAAAGCGCTAGCCAAAGCACAAATGCAGACTACTAGATGTTAAAAGACCCTTGATCAGCTTTCACCATCCTGAAGTTTTCAGGCTCAGCTGCTTACTCACCTACTCACTACTGCTGCCGCAACAGAACAGTACCATAGCGCAATTTCAGGTGCAAAGATTTATCTGCATTTGAGATTAATGACACTGATGTCAATTAACAATTCTCCTGACTATTTGCTTTCTAACAGTTGCAATATTGTAGAAAGATATTATCTATGACCACATGTATCACTGGGAATGGCCAATTTAATAGAACCTGAACAACAACTCCATGTGAAAATTCTTGCCCATTCAACTATGTTCCCTTGAAAAAGGTACACACGCTTCAACACAGACATCTTATCCTAAGGAATAAAAGATCCTTAAGCTGCCTGCCATTGTACTTATATTTACTAGTCAGAAAGGTAAATGTATCATCACAGTCAGGAGCCGATACTGAAAGTGGTAAACCTGCAAGCTGAGGCCAAGACAGAGACCTGATGAGAAATCCAAATCCGCTCATCCTGTTATTAGAGGTCACTGAGAGGTAAGAAGTGTAATAAGCCCAGAGGAGCGCTTTTTAAGGTTTCTGGCAGCTTCTTTTCACTTCCTGAGAAGAATTTGACTGGATCTAAACCATATCCTTAAATTTTAAGTTCTAAAGTTTGTAATCATCACTGGAGAACCAAGTTTTATCCCAAACCAGGTAATGCTAAAGGCTTTCTGAGGCAACCACCTGCTCTGCCTGTTCTCATTCTGAGCAGGGAATGAAGGGCAAAACTCTCAAGCAGTGCTGAATCCACTACTTCTGTTTGCTAACAGCTAGCAGAGAGAACACAAGTCTCTTCTACAAACATTTGCAGTTACCTTATAATTTGCTGGTCAAACAGAGAACCAGACAACAATTTTGATGAGTTCTACATTTAGAACAAAGATCAGAGCCTAATGTAAACAAACTTTGGCTGAAATCTGCTAATTAACAGTGACAAGAAATACACCGGCAGGAATCTCAATTTGTCCTAATTTGTACCAACAAAACAACACTGATTTCAGCTGCAGAACTTCTAATTTACCTCATGCAGTTGATGAGAAACTATCCATACATAGCTCTAACTCTATACTGTAAAAAACTAAGATACTATTTTGGAATAGTTCCACTTAGCACATAGTATAGATTTAAGCAAAAGCTAAATCCAGTTTTCAGCTCCACACTAGAAATCCTTTTCTAGCTATATAGTTCTAATGAAAACAGCAGACATCCTTCACAAATAGAAATTATTTTACAGTGGTTTCCAGAACCAGGATCTAGCTTTTTACCAGGCATTTTGCTGCAAGTAGGGCTTGAGACACTATAAGCACTCATACTCTCTCTCAAATGGTTTCTTGCACAAAAAAAGCAAGCAAATAAAAAAAAAATTAAAAAATCAAACCAAACCAAACCAAACAAACCAAAAACCAAACCCAAACAACCCAGACATGAAGATGCTTAGCACTTCCAGCTCATGCTTATTGTAGAAGGAACTGCATGACCGAGCCTGCTGCATGATCAGGCTCTGACATGTATGGAACCAGAAATCCAGCTGAGGAAGGTCTGCAGGCTTCAGTGAGGAACACTCATTTATTCTACTTCAGTAAAGAACCAAAGTGTCACAATAATTTCCATTTGTGTCTCTATTTTGAGGGTTTCTCGCATGTCCTCAACAATTTTACTTAACATATTTTTACAACATGTGAGCTCATAACAAAACTACCATAGCTTCAAATACCTAGTACTTGTACTGAATTAAGTACTATGGCCGGAATGAATAGCATATATCTGAAAAAGTAATTGTGGGCTTCTGCAGTATAGTGGTTATTTTTCTCGTACTTAAAACCAAAAACATAACAACCTGTTTTGCAATAGTGCTTCACACATAATAATCTTGCAAGAAAAAAAAGTAAGGTATAGAACAGTAAATTACAGCCTCATGGTGGGGATTAGATGGCATTATTTCAGGTATATTGACAGAAGAATTATTGCTATCCACAGTGGATTAACTTCTTACAAGTTAATACGCATGTACAAGCCAAACAGAATTTTAATGTGTTGCCTAATTATTAGAATAATTGTGTGAGTTATTCTTGAGTTCATAAAAGTGTATTATTAAACATGAAAATCTGTATCAACTATATATATTAAATTGAAGATGTATCTAAAAACAAACTTCATTTCTACAGTTAAATGTATTCACTTTTTATTAGATTGCAGCAAAGAATGTTGGTTTTATTACAGATCTGTATTTTACAAAGTCCCTCCAAAGACTTCTTTCTATAGAAGTAAAAATATATTTGTATCATTTTTGAGAAAATGATTAGCATGGGACCCTCACTCTAATCTATATTGTGAATTAATTTCTTAAATCTGGACAATCTGTTTTTAAATAAAATGCATGATAAAGTTATTTATGTGCTGAAGAGAACACATCAAGCAAAATTTGTTTGGGTTCAAAGACTTCTCACACTACCTTTATCATGTATTGTGCTTTCCTTGGCTTTCTAAACCTTTTAACCTATGTTACAATTTAATAATCACTATTTAATAATTATAATCATTCCCTTATTAACTGGGTATTTCTTTTCATTCTTCTAAGGCACCCTGTAGTTCAAGACAAGGAAATCTCTTTGTTGATTAGTTATTTAAGACCAGCAACAATAACTATGCTGGAAAGAAAGGTGCTTTGAGAGGATTACATAGAGCTAGTTCTCAACAGCACCAAGCCAAGAGCAGCAAATTACAAACCCAAGTACTTCATTGCATGTAACCAAATTGGCTGGTTGAAATGCTAATTGCCTTTCAGCAAAGCTAAAGGCAGACAGGGGACACTGTGCTTCAGAGAATGACATGCATTTTTTTACCCCACTTCTGCACCATTGTCTTGCTGAGAATTATTCAAAATCTATTCATAAAGGTAGCTCTTTTCCTAACCTTTAAAAATGTGGGAAATTTCTAAAGCTCTGACCAATACCTCAGATCTGTTGGTCTGCCAAACCCATAACAGATGGCTGAATTAAGGCCATGTTAAATCCTTAATGAAGCAAAGCTTGAAACAATTCAGAGCAGTAACATATTGGACCAGTCCAGGATAAGTGACTGAGGAGAAGGAAGTTTCTTTTGCCTTCTGAGAATGAGAATCATAACTGTACTCCAACTGACAAATCTATACTAGATACAAAATGAGATCACCAAACAAAAAGCTCTTGGTATATAAAAAAACATCGCTATAACAATCTGGAGGAAATTCTGTCTTCAACTTGCTGAAAAATCCACAAACACAAAGGCTGTGATGAACATGGAAAGCATCTTCTCTATTCTTCAATTTTGCCAGAGAAATTTAGCCTGGCAAATAAGCCTGTTTAAATAAGTACAACTTCATCTTAATATCAACCTTGATTCAGACTTACAAATTATTTCAGTAAAAGGAATTTAAAGAACTTTAACTAGTTTTATAGGAAATATTCATAAGCCAATCTATGAAACAATGTTCTTCATATTTTAAGCATATTTTAGAACTCCCAGTTTCCAAATTCTTTCTGCAAACAGCCACAAATTCTCATGTATGGAGTAAACTCAATTTGAAAATGTTTATTGACACAAAGTATTTTCCAGACAGATTATTAACTCAAAGAGTGACTTAGGCAAGCGAGGCTTTGCAGAAATAGTATAATTTTTGATTCAATAATTTTTTTCAGAGTAAAAAAAGTTACAGTGATTCCACTTGGAATAAGATAAATGGCATCTAACATTGATTTTTCCTGACAATTTTTTTTTTTTCTACAAAACAGTAATATAGCTCCTATTAGAGAGACATAAATCTTGAATTTCTGGAACTATGACAAATGCCTAGAATACACAGCAATGGTTCTGCAAGTTTCAATTTGATGATAGAGATGTTATATAGCATCTGAGTCTTAATACACACCGAAAGAAGTATTCAGGTACTACGTATGCTTATTTCTAGTGAGGAAAACTGTTATATTCACCATTATATACAACAGTGACTATACGTGAATCAGCCAGTCTTGTAGAGCTGAAACACAAGCACAATTTCTACAAATGAGTAAAACCAATCAATAGGATTACCCATGTAAAAATAGGTATATATCTTTAGGAGGTCAAGTCCTAACACTCCCTGAGCGAAGAATTTCAGCATGTTCTTTGTATCTTGTCTTGCCTACCTACATTTTTGTAGTTCTTAGTAAACAATTAAATTGACCCAATACCAACAACACACTGGAAGAGGCTGGCCAAGAAAGAAAAAACATCAGAGAACAGGGTTATCCAGCAATAAAATGAAGCTAAATTGGATCAGATACACTATCCCAAATAATAGCAAGAGTTGGATATACAGTTTACTGTTTTGATACTTCCAAAAACACCTTACGCTAAAGAAAACTTTACATGTAGTTGAAACAAATTTTAATTCTCCCTTTCTTTGAAGTGTGACACAAGGACATGCTTTTCCATCATATTTTCAATGAAACATTCTAAAATTAAAGTTTTGTTAAGCTTACAGACCATTGCTACGTAATTTTAAAAATATAATAATTAATAATGACCTCATCATTACCATGTTGTAATTCTGAACAACTATGGTAGTTGTGTAACAATAACAGAGGTGATTTGTGGGTCACCAATATTTTTCTCCCAATTTGCCATAAATTGTTTGTACTCCATGACTGAGATCCTTACAAACCTCTGTAGTGGTATTCTTCTGCTATGCACTAAAGGTATATGCTTTCATAGCTTTTCCAATAGTTCAGTTTCAGTCATCGTATTCATGTGTTAAGCAAAATACTCATGTAAGCACTTGCAGACTTAAGCACTTTTTTTAATGGAACTCCAAAAGCAAATAAAATCCCTGGAAGACAATAAGTTTAAATAACAGAATTCCATGCATATTATAGATTATAATGACAGGTTAGGATTTAGACTTGATTCTGAAAATTTCATTCAAATAAAGCTCACAACAATTTCCAATGGAAGTACTGCACTGTAAGTTTGAATGCATATGGATCAATCTCATTCACTAGTATCAACTCTTTAAAACTCATCCAGCATTATTTTTCAGCTTTAAAAACGCTGACAACACAAATAAACTTCCCAGCGCTAGTTCTCACAAAAGCAAGTATCATTTTTCCCATTGATTTCCATGTGACCAGGACACAAACCACAACTACAAGCTAATAAGCATGTGCTCCCATTAGTGATGTTAATTAGTTCACTCAGATGCAAATTTAGTAAATACCATTGATTTCTTCATGTAAAGTTATAAAAACACAAAAGTGTATTAGAAAGCTAGTAAAGCACAAAACTGTATGTTAGAAATCAATAACAGCATAAATATTGGTAATAACAACAAATTAGAAAACAAAAGTTGTACAGCCTTGAAATGTGTTAGCTTTTACATTATCAAATATTTGGCCATTTCAATTTGAACCCTAATAAGCCACAAATTATTTTAATTCTTGAGGAATCTGGTTCTCCTTTCCACGTGGAAACACTGAATACGTTTAGTAGGAGAAAGCTTGTTTTAGGCTTAAGGGACAAATAGACCAAATATATCACATTCTACCTTCAGTTACTAAACTGCCCTCATAGTAGATTCTCCCAATGCTTAGTATTTAACCAAAAACTCATTCTAGAAGATGTTTGTGAAGTATTATCAGAAAAAACACTTTCAGTTTCTATATAACACATAAGATTTTTTTAAAATCACGTGTTATTTCACATCACATTATAGACTCATTAAAAAACAATGATTGATGTTTGGCAAGCAGTTCCGTATACATTCGATCTTAACTTTATCTGGGCTAGCCAGTGTGAATTATGCAATGCCTTATACAGAATCAGCATATCAAAAGCAAGAAGCACAAGCAATATTTCCAATAGTAATCACTTACATGTCATATTTTAATTATTAACATGTTTAAAACTCATTCCTTATCAGATGATGATTTGGAAAATTTGTTCTACTTTTAACTCACTCTCCTTTGCAATACACAATTCATACGCAGCTCCTCCGGTTCTTTTATTGTCACCTCCTTTAAACAGCTAAATAAATGTTTTGCGCCTTTTTGAGAGTTAAAAATTGCCAGCTAGGACACTTCAGACTGTCTTTCATCCTGATACGATCCCCTAAGAATAGGATTTTCCATTGGAAAGACTATTGTCTCCACCTGCCCTGCTCTGCACAGCAGAAAGAGGAGCTGCTGGAACAACAGAAACCTTAGCAGACTCTTACAATCCAGCAGCCACTCATGGGTGAGCAACACGCTTGCTGTCTGCCACTGCTTAAACCCATCCCTGCTGCAACAGGTGCTGCCGGCAGAACCATTGAGCTGGACAGTGAACCTCTCTGCAGCTGATACAGGATGCTTCCAAACCAATTACCACCTCAAAGAGAGAGACAACAAACCTACCTAGACCCGGGGACATGGACATCCGCGTCTTCTGGACGCAGCCGGCCGCCTGCACACTCTCTGTCACTCACGCATTATGCATTCCCCTCTCCTACTCCTCCCTCCGCTCCGCGCAGCGGTCAGCACTCTCCTCCCTCTCCTGACTCCTGCCGCCTTCCCACTGTGGTGGAGATAAAAGGGGGTGGGATGGAAGAGGACAAAATTTTTTAAAACTCCAGCAATTGCCCCTGTGCTGCTGCAGTTGAGATAGAGCTAGCCCCTCCAGTCACTGCCTCGGCAGTTCCCTCTCTTTGCTAGGAATGCTCTGTTTTATTACTGGAGGCAGCAAAACTGGCAGGTTTTCTTACTGGATTATGACAGATTTTCGATTCAAGTCCTCAGCTCAACCAGGACATGCAGCTCATCTTAATTCACAGCTATTCAGTGCTCAGCAAGAAGAAACAATTTCCAATCCTGGATCAAGCGTTCTGGACTCAGTAATTTCTCTGACTAATACCACATTCACATTTTATGGTCACCACCATTCCAAGCAAATCCTGAGCCACGGCAGAGATACAAAGACACAAAGGCGGCACTCGGATCTTGCCAGTGTTGGCCCACAAAGTCCCCAAATGGTAAACAAGTGTCAAAATTCCTACTTATCTAATAAATGTTGATGCATCTAAGCCCCAAAACATAGAAAATGTTGGATTTTGATGGAATTTCACTTAGTCCCACTCACATGGTCTTCACTATGTTTCCAGAATGTGTAAGATAGCTACTAGATCTTAAAAACGCTATTGCAAATGAAAGCAGCAGCAGCAGAATTTCATGTAGCTGAACCCAGTTACAGCCAATAAGACTCCCACACTGCCTGCATCTCTCATACAAATTGAAACCATTCTACCAAATTTTACAAAAGCACCAATCCCAAGGAAATCCAACTCCCAATACATTCCTAGTCCACAACTGCACACAACCACATATCAGGTACTCTGAGCTTGCCAGATCCTGTCAGGGTTTTTATTTATCCCAAATCCTCAGACTGTTCTGTCAAAACAGTACTCCTAAGTAGCTCAAAAAATCATACCTCTGACACATCTCGGTGCAAAAGCAATGTAACAACCAACATGCATTTAACGTGAAACTTGACAGATGCATTTTTTAAAATCCTGAATTGCTTATTAGCATTGAATACACAGAATCTATTGTAAATGACTACTTTAATACATATTAGCATATACGTATTTAGAAACAAATCCAAATATAACTCTAGCCTAATTTTAGATACTAATACTCACAGCTTTATTTCACAGATAGGGCATTTACAGAAAAGGCGGAGGGCAATGTTAAGCACAAAATAGGATTCTGCCCTGAATGAAAGCAGAATGATTCTTACCTTTGCAATAGTTTACTGAGAAGTCATGCATTTCAAGGGGGCTTCCTTTGCTTTGTTTTTAATTTATTTGGAGCATATGGAAAAAGCAATCACAGTGATAGAAATCAGAGAGGGAGGAAGCACTGATTCTGCTAAGAATAATATAATCTTTGCATATAGAAGGGAGGAAGGAATACAGCACTGAAGTATTAGGGCCAAAAAAATGACAGGATCTAGAAGACTCTATGCCTTCGGCTAGCATTAGCCTGGTCACTACATCAGCACTGTGTTGACCTACGGGGATCACAATTCGGGAATGACATAAACAAACAGAAAAGCAAAGAAGATGCTAGAGAATGATGAAAGGTTTGAAAAATTACTTAGTAAAAGACTCAAAGACCCCAAGAAGTATTTTGTTTATAAAAGTAATGCTTCAAAGTAGAAAGCGTTCCACCTAACATCAGCCATCCAGTCTAAGCTTGTCACTTAGTAGGATGGGACGGACTACCTCTAAAAGGTGCTTATTTCTCTCCTCTGACTAAACAGGGAGTCCAAATGACTACAGACTACCACCTAACTTTTGGATAATGAGATTAGGTTAATGTTAGGTAAGATGAATCTCTGGATTTACTCCATGTACAGCTACAGAGAAAATGAACCTTGATAACCAAAAATCTGTAGTATAACAAATAAAGGCATAGGTGATCTAATATGCAGAGGCAAAAGTGGACAATAATAATCAGAATAAACTCCAGTTTTTAAGAGTGAAGGAAACAATCCACTGAAATGACTCACCAAACATTATAATCACATATCTTTTTTAAAAAACCCCACAAGTGTACTTTTTTCTTCTAGAAGGCTATTCTGTGCACCTAAGAGGAAATCAGGTAGACATGTATGATAACCTGTGTTATATGTCTGACCACTTCTTGCAGTAGTCCAACCTGGGTTTATTTATGAACAGATTTTTGGATCAAGACTTTATTATGCATTATTCCCATGCACCAACCCCAGTTTTTCTGCACAGAAAGGAGAGCAAGAAGAAACCCTTCAAAAGACCATGCTATTAGCTGCTGAATTTTGCATTAGACAGAACTTAATGTGTGACTATGAGAGATAAGTAGTATGTTTTTCAATACCATACCATTATAATTTTCCTATCTCAGCCTCACATTCCAGATCGCATACTGGATCTCTGGATCAACAGGTGGAAAGGATGCTTGAGGTATAAGATTCTTTTTATCTTTTATTCCATAATTTTGTTTCATCTTATATAAATTACTTCATATTGTCCTTTTGTTGTCCAGTTTCTGTGGGAAGTTTGGCTGCACCCAACAGATGTCAAGCTGCTGAGTATCAGAGGGGCTGCTTTAATAGCCATCAGTTCGCAATTACAGCAGACCTCAGCACATTAAATGTTGCTAATTACTGAGCTACAAAACAAAAGCAAGAGCAAGAACTCAGACTCAGTCTCCCTAATTCACATGGCTACTTTCATGAAGGCTTTCAACAAAGCTGCATTCAGATCCAAAATGACTGTGGCTTTTGCTGTCTCCCACTCAACACATGGTACTCCATGTTTTCTCTCGATCCCTGAGGATTTCCCGATTACTCTTTCGCATTTTCAACATACCACTCCACAGACCCATGCTTCCCTTTGTTACAGAGGAGGATGAGACAGCTCCCATGGGATTTTGCCAATGGTGCTCCTCAACCAGCTGGAAGGATGTTGGTGACTGACATAGGACACTCCATACTCACTTTTAACAACTCAGCATGCTGCTCACACAGCACTCTGACCCCTTATAAACATGACGGATAAACAATCAGGCCTGGTATTGGACCTACAATAGACCTGGCATTGCACAGAAATATGCCGCCAGGTCAGCCTTAAATTCTGTTTTCAATAAAAGCAGTAAATAAGGTGTACTAAGTACAGCCCTCAATTCTTTCTTTGTTTGGATTTCCTTTGTTCTGAATTCATTGAAACTCTGCAAGTTAAAAATGGCTCTGCCGCGAGTAAACCAATATTGAAAGCAGCAGCAATAGAATCAATGGACTCCAGTTTGTTTGTTTGTTTTGAAATCTTGCCTTTTCCCTTTATTGGCATCGTCTGAAAGGAAAGACCAGAGAAGAGGGAATTAGAAGAAGAAACAAATCCCTGAGAAGGAAAGCAGAACTTAAAGGAGCAAGAAGAAAAAAATCCAAACAAAGGGTTTCAGAAAGGAGTATTTTCTCTTCTTCTTTAAATTTTTGCTTCTATTAAGGAAGATTTTTGTGTCTTATGAAGGCCATTTGGTTTTCAATCACAGGTATTGCAATCTTAATCTACTAGTATTAGAAAGCAAAAATAAATGCCGATAATAAAATTTTCTGAATATCCATAAATGCCACTAAAATTGAGATTTGTTTATGCCTGTGGCATCCAAGCTTCAAAATTCTGGGCTAAGCACTTATTTGGATGCAAGTTGCAAACAAGGAGATTCCGATAATTTTGAAATTTCAGTCCTGCACAGATTTCCACATTGCCGTATCACCTTTTCCGGTACTTCAGCTGAAGCAGATTGAGTTACTCAGAATGAGGAACATTAAGCATGTGCATAGCTCTTCCACAGATCAATCCTTAAGTAAAATACACCAGACACAAGTTAACTTTACTTATTTCCTGTTTATTAATGAATCACTTCCAATATGACACAACACTTCAAAAACACGTAACATCCACCAGACGCTGCTCTGACTAGTTCTAGTGTATAGGCAGAATACTGAGACTGCTCTTGCTCCTCTCTTCACAGAGTAATTGACAAGATACAGATTATTTTCTTGCAAGAAATTCACTTGGTTTTAGTGGTTGGGTTTTTTTTTTCAAAAGTGGATTTTCTTTGAACAACGGACCACGGTGGCGAGCATTTCTGCAAGACAGATCATTTTTAAGAATATTACAGACCACCACAAACACTTATATTCTTCCCGGTGTGGCTGTAGTTGGATATTTGATTCCATATAGGTAACTGATTGCTTGGTTGATGCCTAGGATGCATTCCTCATGTTCTTTCTTATTACTGCTTCTCAACGTGACTCACATTGGGGAGCGGATCTTGCTGGCAGTGTTGATCTACCACTGACTTTGGTAGCAGAGCCTGCAGGGAACTATGTTAAAGGTTATGCTTTGAAAGAGGGCAGAACTGACCAAGACTCATACCAAAGAGGTGTGTTCACCTCAGAGCCTGACTGGTCTGTATTACCAGGCTTCTGACCGCTGTCCTATAGCACCTTATCATCAAGCTTGTGTTGTCTGTTCTTCAAAACGTGAAATGAGGTTTCTGATCACTTTCCTGTTGCCATCTAGCTGTACTCTCTGGAGACTCTTATCCAGCTACCCCACGCCAAAGAAATGCACAACCACTGTCAGGTATCACCTGATGCCTCTTCAGTAGTAGCGGGCACTTGCGCTGCTCTCTTTCCTGAACTGCTCCACGTCCTTCGTGACGGGCTGGGAATGCTTTTATATTAAAATCTTGATTATACTGCATAGCTTCCTGATGAATAAACAAACACATGCAGAAAGAGCACAAAGTAGACAAATACAAACAGTACTAATAATCTGAGAAGACTGAATGACAAAATCTGATATTATGCTTCTGACGCAGTGGCTTATGCCAGACTGGCTGATCCGCAGATGTATGCAGATAAATTCAGGTTTTGATCCTCTATTTTTCAGTGATGTCCAGGATTTAAGAAACTGAAAAATGAGAACTTCCAAGCAGATTGTGCTCTTTTTGGAGAGACAAACATTAATTTGTTTATGCATCCTGCAGTCAGCTTGGCAAAGGTTAACCTTTTTACGGTACAGCTCCTTACTAGTATACTGATAAAGCATGCTGATGTTAATATTTAGAAAGAACTTTTAACTGAAAAAATTGAAGTATTCCTGTTAACAGGAAAAAGGGAAATGTTCCCTGGCATCTGCTCATGGAAGGCTGCTATATTTTAAGACATAACAGCAGAAATGCTATTCATAGAATCATAACCTTTTTATTACTGAACTTAGCTTCACATTTGACAAGACTTTCCCAAAAAATGAGATGACTTGTAGAAAACATCAATTTAAATACGTTCAAGTGTAAAAATATTAACAAATTCATGAGAAAGTAACTTATTTGTTTCAACTTACTGCATCTCAGATTTGGTTGATTTTACTCCAGCGTGCAATTTTGACACAACTTCTGTCATTTTGTGTCATTATAATGACAGAAAAAGAACGCCATCTCTGAAGAGATGGTTTGGTCTTACAATGTTCAGCAGCTCCTCTTGAGCCACAGTGGATGCTTACTGGCTTGTGGGTCACATGAAGAAATAGCGAGATGAGAACTTGGCAAGAACCGTCTGCCTGCTCCTGTCGCACAGTTATTGTTGCTAAATAAATTTGCAGCCTTGTTTCTTCCAATCAAGTGTGTCCAGCTCTTCATTTGCCGCATGTCACTGACAATGTAGATAGCTTCTGATTTGCTGCATACTTTCTCATAAAACGTCATCATCAAAACACACAACTTCAGAGCATGTCAAGCACTAGACTGTATATTCAAAAAGAACGCTTACCAAAAGTGCATCTTTCTGAAGGTAAAACATCTTAAAGTTTTTAAAACTCTCCATAATCTCCTGTACCTAGATTGCTCTTAATTTCCAAGTCCTCAAAAAGTATTTCAGATTAATAAAGTCAAAAGTAAAAAGGATCCAGCTACTGCATACAACTTCACTTGCTTTCCTAATTCACAGATAGGTATTTTGTTTGCTTCCTTTTGAATGAGGAGAAAAAGCTACTTGGAAACACAAACAATTTATGTTTTTCAACTTGAGTTGACTCTTCTCTTTTCTGAAATTCTTTAAGTGAAACATTGAAGTGTTTACTCATTTGTTGCTTATTTTTCCTCCTTGAGATCAAACAGATACTACTTGAGTAAATGTGAAATTAAGTACCCACAATAAATGTAAGCTTCCAATGGAAAGCTGTAAAGCCAGAATTTCTGTCTCAGAAGTAACTATCGTCCATGTTTATGAATTTATTTTCCTGGCTGTGGGGAATCCTGGCATCCAACCTCGCTGTAAAATTGTGTCTACAAAGGGGCACTGGAACATCTTAGCATTCTGATGCTGAGATAATGATCCTGGGGACCGTCAAGCATGTAGAGGAAAAAAAGCCTAACAGCTGCTAATACAGAGGATAACATGTGCTTTTTTCAGAGTTGGTCTGCCAGCGAAAAAGATACAACTACTCTAAAAACATCTGCGTTCAGTTTCATTTACACTTTGTCCTGAACAAAATCTAAGGCCTTCAGGATTTCCTTCTCTTAATGTAATGCTTGATCTGCAACATTTTTAAGCTAATTAAATAACTGTATGCCATTACTTTTTTTTTTTTTAAATGTGACATCTACGAAGTTACCTGTTTATTATCTCTCTCTTCTCTGTGACACCTGAAATTTGAGCACATTATATGCAAGGAGACAGAAAATCAAACCACTATACTGCAAAGCATCCTAAAACAATTGCACATAAAAGTTCTATACATGATTCGTTATTCATTATCTAGGCATTGCAGAAGCCCACATTGATGCGGTAACAACCTTTGATATAAAAATATTCCTAGAAAAACATAACCCATATAACACTGCTATGAAACACACCTTCGCATACCCTTTCAATTTATGGCATTGCAAATCAAAAGCAAGACGCAGTTCATACAAGAAATAAAAATGTTCCAGGAGAAAGTGATATGTGAAGGACAAAGTACTGAAACACATTTACGGTATACAGTATAAATCATATTGTTTAAAATCTGTGTAAGATCAGCTAACTTGAGCCTTTAAAGTTGTTTCCAGTTTGTGCCCACCATGTGTGGCGCTTCCCTGTGGTTTGTTATTTTACTTCAATGGCAGAGGGAGGAAACCAACAAAGCTCAGTAACCATACTGCATAGCACAATGTAACCATGGAAGCATTTGTCCACTTGTCAGAGCCTCTCCAGAACGATTCAGCCATTCATTTCATTGAATCAATATTGAAGCTTTTAAGATTTATTGCTTGAGGGTGGAGGAAAACTAATAAAACAAATTCCTTGTTGCTTCCCATTAAATACATCTTGTCACAGTAGGCATATTAATACCTTGTAAACACTTTACTGATGTCGTGTGGGCTATGTTACTGTCTCTCCTTATGGAGGGATTACTTGTAATGTATTTGCATTAACATGCCTGATACTCATTGAAAGAACTTAAAGGTTTCTGACACGTTCTCCTGTCCTGTATAGAAGCTGAATCGAATAGAAAGACAAAAGTTGTAAGAAAACAGGGGTGGAGGGAATCTGTTTTGAAAGTCATGAAAATGCTCCTGTCAAAGAGTTTCTATGTCTACTAGATCACCCTCTTATTTATGTCATAAACTGGACATTTGTAATCATACTTTAAATGCCTAAAAAAGTTGAATGGGATGATTTATTTTACAAGTACTTTCATATTTGTTAAAATATTCTGTAGTTATCTAAAAATGACAAAGATACAGGCAAAACTGAAACCAGCATATTTGGAATGAAAAACCACCATTTCTTAAGCTCTATACCGATAAATATTCTAGATGACAGACAGTTGTAGTACACGATAAATTTTTCTTTTTTTTTTAATCAACTTTATACTGAAAATTTGAAAGCAAGCATAGCAAGATGTTTACAATTGCAGTACTGTTACTGTTACTAATGTCAGGAGCAAAAAGTATTCATTCAACAGTTTAATTCACACTCGCATGCCATTATAGGTGAAAATTGAAGGCACCTTAAATACACAGTTTAAATACTTATCAATGTAGCAGGCTGTGAATGCCACACCTGCTTGTATATTAAATCTTTTCAAGACTCTGAATCAGATCCTTTACCATGAGATAGTCTCCCCCCTCCTGCTCCCACTCCCTTCTACTACTCCCTCACCCTTTTGTAAAAGCTGTTCAGCATACCCCACTATTCCAGCCGTGAGGAGCTTAAAACAAAGGATGAAAGTAATGCTAGGATACTCCAGACAACTCCCTCGCTTGCCTATAGGCCTCTCTTTACGTGGGAAGAACAGTGGAAGGGTGGAAGAAGAGGCTGCACAGTTGACAGGATTGTACGGGTGTATTGGGGCCTGCGTAAGGGCACTTTCCCACTCAGTGGAATGACATCAAAGGACTGTTTGCCAGTGAAAGCTTTTCTCAGTTGCATCTGTAGGTAGCAACGTACCAATACAGAATACATCTGCAGTAAAAACTCATCTGCCAGCGGGCTTATAACTGAGGGAAGGTCTGTATCAATGAAGATGCAACCATACCTACATAGATCTGACACCAGGAAGGGCAAATTATCAGTACCAAGGAGGCCAAAGAAAGCTCCTGCACAGCTGAAATCCCCATGCTTAAAAAATACCATGTAACATTCAACTGCCTGCTGTTGAATAGGGGAAAACCAGCAAAATCCTTAAGCTTTTTATTTCCAAAATTAAGCAGAAGATTTCACTAAAGTGACAGAAAGCCACAATCTTTTCTACAATCAAGAAAAAAAAGTTGAATAAGCATGCATCTTGGTGCAATAGTATAGTAAAAATTCGATCAGAAACAAGATAAAAAATAAATCAGTATACAGGTTATGGAAGAGGGAACTAGAACACAGACGTTTTAAATGGCACTGTATAAATTATAGGAGATTAAAGACATAAGGGAAAACCACTAGGTCAGCAAGACAATGACAAGTTTAATAACCGTATTTTAAATGTCTGTACCAATCAATTCAAAAGATACAAAAGGAAGTTTAAACTATAAATGCACCCTGACAGCAAACCTAGACAAAACAATGTAAAGGCTGATGTGAGATTTCACTTATCAGGAGGTAAAAGAAACTAATGGAATAAATATGTGATCTTATACAAATAGAGCAATTTGGTTTAATTCTGACAGATTATAAATTTGAATGACAGTAATTGTGCTGGTATAACAGAACTGAACAGTTGGAAGACTTACTTTTTAATCACATTACCATATGGTAAAGACTTAGTGCAATGCTAGTAAGCAGCGCAATGCTGTAAAATGGATTAAAAACTAGCTGGCAGATCTCAAAAAGTGTTCTCCAGCAAAAGATTATGAACGAAATACAAATTTCATTATAAACAAATGAAAATACTTCTACTATGTAGTTCAACAAGGATTACAAATACATCTGCTGCTCCCTCACGCTCTCTCCTGTAAATACAAAAATCACAACTGGATGTTTGTGATGTCAGTATTAGCAGAAAGGAAATGACAGTATTACAGTGATGTGGCTCACCTGGTAAAACATTAAAACAAGTCCTGTTAACACTGCTGAATACCTTCAAAGCTAAAATACAGGTTATACCTTACAAATGATCTTCCGGACCATTTTCATCTGATGAAACTGTAGCAGAGAAGCAGCTCACTGTAAGCGTCCAATGTGATGCTGTGACTGGGAAAAAAAAACAGAGTTAGTGTTATCTTCAGATACATCAACAGTAGATTAGGGACAAGCAGTTGGGGTGGGGGAATCATTTACCTTTGTATGTACCACTAATGGGGTGGATATCTGAAACTGCATAAGGTTCTGGTGTCCACATTTTAAAAACAATGCTGAAACCCACAGGGGATGCAAACAAATCAAATTCCCCAAAACTGAGAGCTAGAGAAAGCAAAGAGCAAAAGTTAGTAAGCTCTGAATGTTTAATTCATTTAAAAAAAAAAAAATAAAGAGGGGAAGACTTAACTACAGTGCAAAAATTCTCCTCAGAGGAAAAACAAGATGAGCACTGAAAGTGTTCTTTAACTTCCTCAGGGAAAACATATCAAAAAGTAACAGCTATTCCTGGACTTAATTACAGATTCATCCAGCTAAAACTGGAAGGCATCTACGACAATCTTTAAAAAAAAAAAAGAACTTCAGTTATCACACTACAGAAATTCTTATTCATCAATACAGGTATATAAATAGAAATTCAGAATCTTATAGGGAAATCCATCTCTGAATAATTTGAAATAAATTTTCAAGAGTCTACAGTCTATTTTTGTATACTGTCTTTACTGTAACTGAATGGTTCCACTGGTAGATTTTCTTATTCAGAAGATACCTGAGCTGAGCAAAGTGAAATATAGATCAGAAGCAAATATGCAGCTCTTTACAGATTTTTGAAAATTATCAAACCACCAATGTACCCTGCTGGCTGTGTTATGGAAGGTACACAGCGTATTTCTATTACGAATACATATTAAATCTAAATAAAGTTAATTTAAAAGCAAAAAATTCATGTTGAGTAACCAAAGGGAAGCAGCAACATATGAAATATGAAATCGGGAAATAACAGTCTCAATCCAAAAATAAATTTTCATTTATTCCAGTTAAACTCATAACAATACTAAATTAAACAATTACATTTTCTGGTCATTTTTAACCCATTTTAGAGTGAAATTGTTCGAATCTTGCTGACTAGAAAAGGTTTCTGTTAGTTTTGAGGATCAAGGCCCAGACTGTATTACTTACAGTTAAATGCATACATGTAAATATTTCCACTGGAGAACAGACTACTCTGCAAGTGTCTGCAAGATTCAGCATTATTTGCTTCCTGCATACGTTTATAGTTCTTAAATAGCTCCTCTTACTGCACCTTACACATCTTGCAGTCAGACACTGCTCAATAACTTCACACTTTGTTTGGACTCCATTGGAGCTGCAGATCTACCTTGACATTACCATTCCCTACAATTTTAGTACCATTCCCAATTACGAAGCAGGGAAGCAGAGACAGACAAAGGCTGCATATTTATTTCTGTATGAATCTTTTAATGAGCCATAGCTTATCATGCCATTCAAGCAACTAAAACATACATACATTTAGATACTTGGCACTAGCTATCTAGATGTAAATCTAGCCCTGTGCTCCCGAATCACAGAATGACTTAAAGGCTTAAAAAAAAACAGAGATGGCACATGACATGGATGTAATTTTCAGACAGAAAAAATATCTTTTTTTTAATTAAAAACGACTAACAAGTTAATTCAGCCCTCCAACATCTCCTTTACACTTCCCTTCTATCAATTCCTGAGGATCTTTTTAATATTCCTATGTGTATACTTTAACTTCCTAGCTCTGATCAAGCCACACTAGATATAACATGACCAAGGGGAATGTGGTAGAGATCCCTGCAGTTGCTCTTGGAATGCCATGGAGTGATTAACACTGACCCTGTTGCTCATTGAGAATGCACTATTAGGATATGCAAAGTAACTTACACGGGGATGGAGAAAGGCTGTATTCCTATTAGCATTCATGGGAGCTACGCAGCTACAGTCTTGTTCATCAAGTTTGGAATATACCCTTTTGTTATTGATGGGAAAATGTCACTAGTTACAAATGGTTACACACAGGGGTGTAGCAAGGTCAAAGCAAACTCCAATACTTTCTTTCCCCCTCCAAGGCAGACTGCTGCTTCAGCAGTTCTTTTTTGACCTGATGGTACACCTCTTTAGATAAAAGAAATGGTGAAACCCCTGCCCTGACCTCTTCCGCAGCCTTACCACCCAATGATTTAAAAAAACCTCCAAAAGGATATGCCCTTAGTGGTGTACGATGGGACAATCATCAGACACCGCTGCAGGCACCACTGTGTATGAAATCTGCCTTCAAACTCCTCTCCAGGTCCACCCACAGCTCCGACGGGTCTCATAAAACAGTCTTTCAACAGCATGAATAGCGTCTGAGTCATCAGTTTCCCAGCTACAGACAACTACAGTTGCTTCACTTCTACTACTGAAAGCTTCCTTTAAAAAACAAAACAAAACTGGTTGGCACTGCAAATATTCTTTGCCAGATGTGGAACGACACCTCTTAACAGATGGGATTCTCATTCACTAAGTTATAATGACTTTTCATCAGCTTGAGATCCCACGAGAAAACTTAGGGTTTGTGGGAAATTAATTCAATTTTGCCACCTTCAATATTGTTCCTGCTGGAAATACAGTTGGAGGAAGATTCAATCCACTTGCATTTTGCCATCCTCAGAAACACATAAAATCATTCTGGGACCCCCACAAGTATGTTTGCACATTTGTCATGTAATCTGACAACCCACGCTTGTCTTTGTTGTAAGGCAGCTTCTATGTAAGGCTGTATCTAAGGCCTTCAGTGCAGCTATGTTAATTAGCACAAGCTGTGCATCTGACCTATGATAAAAATAGAAGGGCTTAGTTCTGAGCAGGCTTTGATTGGGAAGATGCTACGAAATACTCTGAAGAAAATAAAATATCCCTAGTTGGGCTCCTAAATGGCTTAGAAATAGTCTCCTGACTTGTAAGAAACTTTGGTTTGAGCGAATTCTAATTATACTTGGCATCTACCAAGTACGTTAACATATGCAGAATAAGAAAGCCTGAAAATTGGTTTCTACTAACTATGCCCAACTTCCTGCTGGAAGGAAATCCTGTTTACATGTTAGTACTGTTCCACACTTCTCTGCAAAGGGCAGCAATCAGACCTGCCTAATCTGGCCCGCTCGTATTTTATGCTTACTGCTGACTTCTGCACCTGAGAATATTTACGTTTTTTCATGCAAACCTTCTCTTTCTTACAACATAGAACTTCTATGCTCTTGACAGAACATCTGTTCTGAAATGTATTGCTTTTCTTGTTGATGCCGTGTGGCTAGGGGATACTTAGACAGCCTTAGGAATACTTTTAATTTTATCCAATCCATCCCTCATCCACAAATAGAGCACTGTTTTAAGGTAGATACTGAAATATATATATTTGCTCTTTAAAATAAGCTGAGACACAAGAGCATACTGCACCTCAACAGCTTATTTTACAATGCCTAGAAACGTGGCTTCAACCTTCTTCAGCATCTGTGGTGGTGAAGTGTGACACTCAATAGAGCTATGCAATCTTAGCTCTTATGTTTATGTCTTCAGACTCAAGTCATTTAGTTTCCAAAACTAAAGTCAATAAAGAATTCTGCCTTTGTTAATACCAAACACATTTCTAACCTCTTTGGTTGTTCAGGAAAGTCTGAAAACATCAGACTTCTGCCTGATAACATTTGTTATACAAGGCTCAAAAACAAAAGTCAAAAATACCCTTATGTAAAGTTACTTTCTTTTTTTGAAATTAGATTTAATCTATTGAGGAACCAGACTCACAACCACATTTGTCTTCAGCAACAATGCAATCATTCATTACAACATATTCAGCCTAACCTTAGAACTGTCAGCTTTTCTAAGAAACACTGTACTTGCTCCTGCTGTAATCAAAAACTTTCTTCTAAGGATGTGTCAGAAGAAACCCACACTAGATTAAATTCACCAGGTAGACTAGGAAGTCTAACTATTACCGCCTATTGCCTCAGCAACTGCAACAGCTGCTGACAGCTCTTTGACTCTACAGGGAAGTTGCATGTCTACAGGGCTTAATTCATGGTTTCTCTCTTGTGAAAAAATACCTCAGCATGGGCTGAACAGCTGTAATCTCTGCAGTACTAGTCCTGAGGAGGCAGGAAAGGTGTGAAGGGATAAAAAGAAACTGTCTGGCAACTTTTGAGTGAGCAGCAATGCAGGAAGAGCCAGGCAGGACTAAAAGGCACAGTGACTTTGGAGAGGAGCTAAAAACTGCTACAGGCAACAAGGGCCCTTAGAAGAATCATCTTACTGGCCCAAATACATGAAGTTTTGTATCTGAGCAGCCTCCATTTCCCCAGAAACAGGATCAGTAAGCACGACGTATTAAAAAGAAAAACTCATAGGCGAGACTCCGCATGTCTGCCTGCTCTCAACACGCAGCTTCCCCCTCGGGCCTCTCCTCGGCCCACCTCAGGGCCTCCGCTGCCAGCCCTGTGCGGCGGCAGGAGGCTGGGACTGCCCAGTGCCCCCG
>NW_009631136.1:83998-87834 GCF_000690535.1 Cariama cristata | reverse complement strand
TCCCATTTCTTGGCACCATTTGCCAAGAAACTACAAGCACATGGTTTAAAAAAAAAAAAAAAAAACACAAAGCAACAAAATGAAATATCCTTCCAGAGAAAATAAATATAATTGAGTAAACAGTCATTCTGTTGCTGAAAGAGTCTGTAACAACAGGACTGAAAAACTGCCTATACAGAGAGGTACAGATGCAGCAGCTGTCGAAGCTTCAATTCAAAGGTGCTGTATAAATATGGGGCGAAGAGAGTCCTTAGCCCTAAAGACACTAGTGCCAATTGCTCGTTTGAAAGACAGGAAGCAATCACAGCATCACTGATATTTTTGTAGGATTTGTAGAGCTCATTCCATGCATAAGAGGAATTACGTGGGTGCCTGTGCAAAACATGCCTTCCATCAGTTCATCCTGGATGCCCAAGTGCTTCTGACAGGATTGCTTCAGAGTACAATCATGACCCTCACCTCTGCTGCTGGTATCTGAACTATTTCACTGTACCCTAAAGAGAGAGAAACTCTGTGCTTTCCACTAAACTCCTGGACAAACGTTTCTCTGCTGGAGCTGCTCCTACCCAATGTGTTTCAGTGAGCTTGGTTGAGAGGTTCGGTTCTCTGAGGCCCCTACTTGTATTACACTTGCAGGTTGCTAGCAGGCAAGCTGAATGCTAAAATCAGTTCAATGTAAACTAAGGTGCATATTCTAGCACCCAGGAAGATTAACTGTTGGAACCTATTTCTGAGAGGGGCAATGGAGTCTATTTTTTATATGCCCTTCTGGAAAACATGCACGTTATCAAAATGTAAGTTATGGCACTTCTTGTGATACAACCGATGAAATTTAGCTGTCTCTGATGTGAAAAAATTTTGGTCAGCCTAGATGACCCATAGGCACTTTTGGACTTGGCGTCTGTCCAGCTGTGGGAGCATCATGCAAGTGGGGACATGTACTTTGTTGTTAACAGCTGCTTCTCAGAGGTGCCTTACTTTCTAGAATCCAGATTAGTCCATGAGACGGGCTGGGTCTAAGGGGCTTGTGTTACAGGATGAGAGTGATGTAGTGCTCCAAAAGATCTCACAATTACAGCTTTGGAGGCAAGTGTAGCAGCTGTAATGGTTTCAGTTCCTGCACAGCCTTCAGCGTTCAAAACCATGTTTTCTCCATTAGTCTGGAGAAAAGGAGACTGAGGGGAGACATTATCACCCTGTACAACTACCTGAAAGGAGATTGTAGCCAGGTGGGGGTTGGTCTCTTCTGCCCAGTAACTAGCGATAGGACAAGAGGAAATAGTCTGAAGTTGTGCCAGGGGAGATTCAGGCTGGATATTAGGAAGAACTTCTTCACTGCAAGAGTTAGGCATTGGAACGGGCTCCCTAGGGAGGTGGTGGAGTCACCATCCCTGGAGGTGTTCAAAAAACGTTTAGATGTGGTGCTTCAAGACATGGTTTAGTGGGTTTAGCGGGCATGATGGCATCAGGTATAGGGTTGGACTTGATGGTCTTTGAGGTCTCTTCCAACCATAATGATTCTATTCTATGTTATCAATAGAGCAGGAAGGACCGGTTGCAAGCCTGAGCCAAGAGATCCTTACTCTTTATGAAATGCCACAGGATCTCCAACTTATACCATGTCAGCTTCTACATGAAGGAGATACGTGAAGGCAAACATGTTTAGCAGGGAAATAGGGGCTTCTCCTTTCCAGCAGCCACTGAGCCCTGTGGGGTTTGGTTTATATGAGCTGGTGTTCTTTGAAGCTTTTCTTCTCTGAGCAGCATTGCAATGTTTCTGTGATGCAGTGATTTCATCTGTGGAAATGCAATTTATTACTGCCATCAGCTTTTGAAGAAAAAAAAAAAAGGGATTGTCCTATGTGGGGCCCCATAGATTAGGTCAGCTGGGGAATGCAGAAGATGTCTCCTGAGGTTTATTAAGAAAATTGAGTGGAACTATTAAATTGATGAGCAATCTTCTCTACTAAAGCTATCTAAATTCTTTATCGGCGGCTTGTGGTTAGCTCCTATACAAGATGGCAGCACTAAGTAGAATGAGTGCATTGAGCGGACCCCATCAAAACCCCAAGAAGGCAATTCTCATTTTCCTGGCTTAACGACCAGTTATGTTGTACTGCAACGTGGAACATTGGCGTACAGTGCATGTTAGCAGATGCTGTGCTCTGGGTGTCACTGGTTTTCAGTAGGAGCTGGAAGCTGCACAGAGTGGAGCTGGTAAAGCAGAGCTGAATCCCACGGATTCAGTCAGATGGAGTCAGACCATTTCTCTGTGGGGCTGGCAGATGTCACTTCCATGGAAGAGGAGCTCCCTGGTTTTGTTTGCAAGTGTGCGTCTTTGCCATTTTTATCAGGTGGGAGAGAGAATCCTAGGGTGTGACTCAACTGAATCTCTTTGCGCTTCTTGAATGTTAGGTGGGACCAGAGTCCCCGATAGGAGGTAGGAGGTTAATAATAAAAAGTACAGTTTTCTGTCTTAGTGGACTGCGCTATCTTGAGTATTGGCGTGGAAGCAGCTTGTTGAATGCTGCTAACCATGCTTTGCTGGTTCTGTTGCAGAGGAGAAAACCCCTCTGAGCAGCAAAGGGATTGCTTTATCGGGCTGTGATGCTGGTTTGTGGGTCCTCCCCAGAAACACCGTCTGCAGATTGAGCAGAGGACGAGGAGTGTCAAGTATAGAGGAGCCATGTCAGTTTTGGTGTAAAAGTCAGATATTTATAACTCAATCAGTTCACGAAAAGTCTGGGATAGGGGAACTGGTTTTGGTTTTGGGAAAGAATAAACCTCATTTGAATTTCAGCTCTGGACAAATTCATACTCCTTTACTGAACTGCCTGCTGGGTTTTGGCATCATGTCCTCGGACCTCTGCGTATGTTTATTTGATTAATAATTTGAAGTTGACTCTAGCTATTGCTGAGTTGAAGCACAGTGACACAAAGAATAACAACAATAAAGTTAATGTCAAGCCTCTTTAAAAATCATATAGCAGGCCCTCAGGTGCAGAATCACGTTTCTTAAGATAGGGGACTACGTATAAAAATTGTCTCTCTTTATAAGCAAGTTTTCACATGTTTTGGGCAAAACCTTGGCTCAGAGGTAAAGTATCTTACTCAGTAAGGCTGGAGATTGTATGTCAGCTGCACAGTTTCTAATGTGTTCACACTGGTCAGACTTGATTTTTCCAGCTCATTTCTTCAGGCTTAAGTTTCTTGAAGCGTTCTCGTCTTCCCCACAGAGTTTCCTCAGGGCAAGTAATACTTTGCAGTATGTGGGAATTGAAGTGATATGTCTTTATCCAATGTTTTGTTAGTTCCATTGTTTGTATGCATTGGATTGCCTAGGAAACCATAATAATCTTGTTAAAATAAAGATTTTATCTTTCTGCGGTGTTGAGGCTAGTTCAAAAAGCCAGGCTAATACTGGCTGGTCATCACAGTTAGAGCACATTAATTTAGATAGGCTTGCTTTCTGGGGAGTGGGCAAGTGCCAGCACCCCATGGCCCTGCCATGCAGAGCTTACCCCAGGCAGCTGCCCGAGGCAGCCCCGACAGTTGCTTTGGTATAACAGAGGCTGGGTACCGGGGTGGACCAGCTGCACCGGGCAGCCATGGCCGGTGTCCAGGCTTTGCCAGCGGTGCCACGAGCAGAGGGAGAGAGCCTTGAGGAGAGCCCTAGGTTTGTATCTCTCCTGCAGGACTAGCTGGGTAGTTTGTGCGGTGGCAGCTCCCGAGGAAACAGAGCCAGCAGCAGCAGTCGCCAGCTTGCAGCCGCCTCTCCTAGCCTCTCCTGCTGCCAGAAGAACTGGAATCAGCTGCATTTCCCTGCATTTCCCCGG
>NW_009631136.1:81441-83967 GCF_000690535.1 Cariama cristata | reverse complement strand
CAACTTGCAGCCGCCTCTCCTGCTGCCAGAAGAACTGCATTTCCCTGCATTTCCCTGCATTTCCCTGCATTTCCCTGCATTTCCCTGCATTTCCCTGCATTTCCCTGCATTTCCCTGCATTTCCCTGCATTTCCCGGGTTACGGCCAGCTCATTTGATATCTGAATGGGCAGTGCGCTGCCACTTTTAAAAACTCTGTTCTGCTTAGTGTTTCCCCAGTTGCACGTGCTGTTCTGTATTTTAGCAAAAGAATAGGCTGACCTCTCCTTCTGCTCCCTGGGAGATCCCACTGGTGTAGGCTTTCCAGGAGGGAATTTGCTGTGGCCTCCGTCATCTCTTCCACAAAACTGTCCCAGTGGCTGGGGGTGGTGTGGCCAGATCCATCATCCACTGCTCAGGATACTGAAACACAGTGGTTGGCTGTTCCTCCTCTCTTGATCATAGCTTTTAATTTTGAATTGTGTTGTCATTTGTACATAAGTAGTTAAGAAATAAATAACAAAGTGCTGACCTCTGTTGACATCCAGCAGCTCGTTCAAACAACTCCATCCTTTCTTCTCTTCCCTGTTTCTTAATTTGCACTTTAAAGAGCAGGCTGTTGCTCGGAAGGCAACTGAGTTGCTGATGGAATAAAACCT
The DNA here is from genome assembly GCF_000690535.1 of Cariama cristata. Taxonomy (NCBI): domain Eukaryota; kingdom Metazoa; phylum Chordata; class Aves; order Cariamiformes; family Cariamidae; genus Cariama; species Cariama cristata. The sequence continues at coordinate 83,330 of NW_009631136.1, read as the reverse complement.
GTCACAGTTTGAAGATAATGAACAAAGTTAGTCCATGAAACAATTTCTAAGATATAAACAAGATCAAAGCACTTATCAGATGTGGACACCAACAGTCTAGGCTTTGATAATTTAATCTACCAAATTACCATTTTTAAGGCATTTGATTTGTTATTTCTGCAAATTAGGAGCCAGACGCTGCTGTACTTTCATAGTTTTTAATCTCTTAAAAATAGAAGAGATTACTGCCAGAGGAATGTGCAGCTCAGACGGAGTGATGCAGGTTAACCCTTTCTTTAAATATTTTTAATTGCAATTTGCTATTTCTTTCTATGATAATATAACCATGTGCTCAGTGCAGTTGTTCCAGATAAGTGAACACAGGGGAGCTGTCTGGTGCAGTAGAAAAGACCTGGTGGTTTTGGCAACTTCTTCCTTTGGTTTATGTTTTTCTGTCTCGTATTTTTCTGCTCTTACTGCTACTCTCAGCCCAAGTGGGTACATCCTGCATTTTCACAGTCTTTTCGTTTCAGCCTGTCTCTGTTGCCTTCAGTGCATCTCCTCATCCTTCTTTCTGCCTGTCCGGTCTGATGCCAACCTCCTGCTCTTACTTTTTCCACCTCCTAGAAAATCTATATCCACTGCCCCATATTCTCCTGCCCGAGAGGAATGAGCAAGGTTTGTGCCTGTGTCGGAGCAGGTGGAAGGAGGAAGAGAAGCCACGTGGGTCAGTGGGTGGGATCGCCACAGCCTTGGGAGCGGGGCTGTGAGAGGCGAGCAGGGCTGCAGGAAACAGCTGGGCTTGCAATAGCCATCTCGGCTCAGCTCTGCAGGGCATCCTCCAGCATGGCGGGGGGCACTGGGTGGACTGGTGCCTCTCCAGTGTCCGCTGGAGGAAAGATAATGAATCTGGCACTGATAAAAGCTGTTCACCTTATGCCCCTGGGTGGAGGAGGTTGGATTATGCAATGGGCAAGTCTGCGTGTGTGTATTTCTGATGGGATTAATGAGCTGGTGTTTGACCTGGACGATTCCTATGCTTTGGGCTGTTTGAAAAACCTCCCCTGGGGAAGGGAGGTGTCTTCAAGTGGCAGAGTGTTTTCATCTGTGTAAAATAATACAGAATAAGCTCTCATATTATAAGTCTGTTTTATTGTCCATGTTTGTTCAGCCTAAATTAATTCAGCATGTTTTCAAGCCAAGAAAGGCTAGCTGAGCCCCACCAGAAGTCAACAGCAAATTTGGTAGTAGATACATTCTTTTCTTTCAGCAATAAAAACACATTAAAGATCAGGAGGAACAGCCTCTGGGAGGGAAATTTTATCCTGGAAGGGAGACTTGGAAGAATTTCTTACCCCAGGGCAGAGAGCCTGGGAGAAACAATGAGATGACACATCTGCTGCTGCTGCTCTGCTCCCTTCCCACTCTCCTGAAAGCTGGTGTTGAAACACTTTTTCCTCTTCTGCTGACAAGTGCTTATTATGGCCTGATTTTTGTTGAAAGTTTGGAAGTGAGCATTTTTGTTTCTCATTATCAGTGCAGGCCTTTTCGGAACTGCATACCATCCAGCATGGTCCTACAAATTAATCCGCTTGGTATTTTCATCCCATGCAAATGCTACCGTTAGGCTGTAACAGGCCAGCATGTGTGTCACCAAGCAGCTGTGGCCTTGCAGAAGGACAGGCACAAGCACACTGACATTCTGCACCAGCTCACAAAGAAAAAGGGAATTACTGCATTTGGCAGTGTTGCAAAGGACACCGACCTTTGAGCAGCACTGTTGTAACAATGGGTATGGCCTAACATGCAGCCTCCTGCTATAAAACCAAGGCAAGCGGTGCGTTTCAAGGAAATAAAGCATGCCTGCCAGCAAGTGCATCAGCGGGGATTACCTGGCCTCCTTCATCTGC
>NW_009631136.1:42508-81410 GCF_000690535.1 Cariama cristata | reverse complement strand
TCCGATCAACGGAGGGCAGAGGAACCACGGAGATATCACTGGGGAAATGCGGTCCGCTTTCCTCTTAGCAGGAACAGGACAAACCTGAACCAAAGTGCTTGTTCAGGACAAGCACCTCTGTCCTCACATCACTGAAGTGTGTGACTGAGCACCGTCCCGAGCTGGTGCCTCTGTTCATACCAGCCATTCAATTTGCCCACCATCCCTGCGAGCAGAGAGGCACAAGGACTTTATTTAATCACATCACCAGAGTTGGCAGCAGGGAATTCTGGTTTGTTCTTTTTTTATTATTTAAAAAAACCCAGATAGTTCCCGGGCCTTTAGAGTCTGTCTCACCCATTTGGCAAACACACATAAAGATAACAACCCTGCTGGTTTTTGAGATCCCAAGGGAGCTGCCTGAGCTAAAACTCGACACAACAGAAGACAACGCTGAAGAAATGCATGGAAGGGTTTCGCAACATGAAGACGAAATGATTAACCACCACAGCTGATTGTCACTGGAACCCAGCAGCCTGCAGCTACGTGCCGAGCTACTGAGTTTTATATCTGAGGAGCTGCAAATTGTGTATTGGCTGAATGATGGAGCCCTGCTGCAATGTCATCCCTTGGTGTGGTGTGAAAACCCACTGCCCATTCCTTTGCTGCCAAAAGAAAAATGAATGCCCAGACACACGAGCTCAATTAGCATTCAGTTTTCCATATATTCATAGCAGTAAATTAACCGGAGGTAAAAACCTGAATACATTCATTTTTATATCAGGATCCTCTCTCTCACAGTCATCATGCTGCAGAAAGTTTCCCTTCGTTCATGCCTGGAGGAGCAGCCGCCGCTGGAGTGGACGGAGTAGCCGTGGGACTCCACATACCCGTGGGTTTATGGCTGGGTACGACAGGGAATGCCACGTTCAGCTGCAATGGCAGCGGCAGTGTTGCAGGTAGAATTTAAATGACTACAATTAGTTGGCACGGGGGTTGATCGTGTAATTTATAGTCCCATTAATAATAACTGTTTATTTGTTATTGCAGTATATCAACAGTGCTGCAATCCATCAGGTCTATACCAGACGTGAAATTATAGATTATGGGTGTGGAGAAAATTGGAAAAGGAGAAAGGAATGATTTGTGAAATCTCCTGATCTTATACGTATGACAAATGTTCTTGGGGGCAGTTAGGTATCTATTATTTGCTGTACGAAAGCAGCAACGTATTCTTTGAGCCACTGGAGGCCTCTTATCTTTTGTGCTTGCCATTGGAAAGCTTTCCCCCGTGTTGCTCAGGTTTGACATGCAAAGCCGCACCACAGATGACCGCTCTCAGCAGCGGGTTAGTTAACGTTTGCCCCTGGGTGGAGGCACTCGGAGGTGCAGTGCTGCAGGATGAACCCTGATGAGCATAGCTGCGGTGATCCCGGGTGTCCCTGACACGTCAGCAGGGAGTTCCCAACCCCAGGAGAGTTTCACTCTGCCAGGTAATTGCTGGGTGAGAGATGAGTTTGGTGCCAGGGTTTGGAGACTGGTCCGGGGCGGTAGATGATGGGGAGCGCAGGGCTCCCGGAGGATCCCTGCTTGCGCCCCACATCCTGGGGGCTGCTGGCAGTATCTGCTAGCAACGCTGCCACTCAAGGGAGCATCCCTGATGGACATTCCCTTCTTCATGGGCACGGTCTCCAGCCAGCAGCTTTGACCTGCTCTTTGCTAACACGAGGGTACAGCACACAGCACGGGCCCTTTGTGTCTCAGTGCTTGTTTGGTCCGTGGTAGCTGTAAGTTGTGTTGCAGGCACAAGCAGAACTGCAAAGCCCTCAAGCGCAGCGTTGCCTGTGAGTGCAGAGCTTGCCACCTGCCTGGGTTAGGGGACGTGGCAGGGCATGGCCTGGCCCCTGTTTTTCCACTTCTTATTGCAGCAGCTTGGAGACCTGCGTGCAAGGGCCCTGTCAGCAGCATGGAACAGTTAAAGTCAACACTACTAAAAATTACCTTTTAAAAAGCTGCCTCTGAGGCTTTCTGAAATGCTTTAGAAAATGTTTACAACTGCCTTTCGTGTTAAAACTAATAGCTGAAATACAAAGGCTGGCATTTCCAATATCCCCCATAAATAACCCACACACGCCCCACAAGAGTCGTGTCACTGAAATATCGCAAAGACAAAACAAAAGCAAAATACAAACAAAGGCCCCAATCCCACAAAGTTTAGTTCTCACAACTAGTTTAACTGGTGTGACCTCTCCCATTGACTCTGGTAAGACAACCAGCATGCTGCAAAATAAGCACAGGCACAGATATTGTTACTGAAAATGTCTATTTGTGGAACTAATTATTTATAATAGGAAATGGCATCTGTGTTAATTTAAGAGAAGCTATATACGCACCAAGCAAGGATAATGGGTACTTTACAGGCTAAACTGGAGTGGGACTCAAGGTGAGTTCCTCGTGTGCAGAGCGATGACTCTGCAGCCCTGGAGAGGCACAGATGAGTTACAGCCTTCCCACTTCTTGCCTTGAGGATGTTTGTCTGTCAGTCTGTTGCCAAGTCTATCAGTCTTGTAATTTTACTGGGAGGATTTTTTGCATCATCAAGCCCTAGGGTGGCCTTTTGCGATTTACAGGAATATTTTAAATGTAAAAGTAGAAATACTATGTGATAACCCTGAAATTCTTCTAGGAATTAATGGCACTCATTTTAGCCTTGTAAGACTGTGGAAGAGCAAAGAGGAAGGAGTAAAACTCTGGCAGTGTAGGAAAAAAAGTTTCATATTTTAAATTCTAAAAAGATTTAAGGTCTTTGAATCCGATGGTTTTAGTTAGGGTCCTCTGCATGCCTTCCTAACCTCAGCTGGGGATCGTATTGACTCCTGAAGTTGCAGAGGTCTGTGAGCCTTCATGCTAAATTTTGCCGCACTTCTGACTGCACGCTGCCAAGAGCTGCCATGCGTCTTGTGAGCCACAGGACTGGAAAGCTTTTCTTATAGCCATAAATCATTGGGTTTTCCTCCCTCACAGAAAATTCGGCTGTAAATGCGGTGTTTGTCAGGGGCTGTACTTAAGCAATCACTTTGCTTGGTAGGTTGTGATCCTCATCTGCCACACATGGACACTGCATACAGCCTCCGCGGCCCTTGGGACAGAGCAGGGGCTGCGAGATTTAACCCTTTGGGTATATTTTTTACCGTTGTGCAGTTGAATTCTAAAAATTGATAGCTTACCAAAAGAAAAACCTTTAAGAAAAATATGAATTCTGGTTTGAAAAGTCAAGGTTGTGTATGCATTGTTTAAATCAATAGCTTTTTCTTATTAATGGAAGCAAAATGAAGTAATTTGAAAACTCAGTATTGTGATGAATTTATATTTTTCATATCAAAATGAATCTCAAAGGCTGATTGGATTAAACTGAAGAAGCCACTATTACAGAATTTTTGTTTGCTTTTGTGTGTGGAAATTGTGTCATCTAATTTTTACTACTTTTTGTGCAATTTCATGTTTGTTGAAAACAACACTTTCCAATCTTCTTCTCCTTCCCCTGGGACAGTCCAGTGTTAAAACCCTAAACCACACATAATTTTTCAGTAAAAGCAATTACTGGTTTTGCTTTGTTTATGGTCAAGATCAGCAGTACTTGATAGCCTACCTAAATTATCACAGGTTCGATTTTTATGTAGCGTGAAATCATTAGAGAATCAAATTCTCCACCACAGCAGATGACTCAAGATTGCAATAAATACTCTGGATGAAGAATTGCACTACGTGTTCTTCATCCCTTTCTCTTACCTGCCAAAGGCTTCCTCAGGATCAGTGGGTTTTGTAGAAAAAAAGGCAGAAAACGGTGCAGACAGCAATGATCCCTCACCCCTGCAGTGACTGCTGCAATGGGGGACATTAGGATGGTGCTGGTTGATGTTGCTGGCACTGATGAACCCCCCTGCCTTCATCAGCATCTACTAATAGCGCCTATTGTCATGGTTAGGGCTAAATGTCATGCTAAATGGCATTCGCTTCTGCCAGTGTCAAAGGGCTTGGTTTTCTGTGGTTCTGGTTGTAAAGCTCAGGTCTTACACGGCCAGGTGGCACTGGCCACTATTTGTCATGGTCGCAAGTATAGCACGTTGGTTGGGGGGTTATGCCAGGTAAAGAGGACTCAGAAGTCTGCCTGGCCCGAAGCACTGTCACAGCAGTAAAATAGTTGCTGGTTTTGCAGCTAGAAGGCTGTGAGGTAGTACAGTGCTGCGCTGAACCGCAGCCCTTGCTAGCACAGCACCTCCAGTAAATCCATGCAAGCTGAAGAGGCCAGTGGGTTCCCTCGAGCTGCCTCCCGCACCCAGCGAGCTCTTGCAGGCAGGAGCAGCGGGCTCTGGGCTTTAATGGGTCCTTGGTGGCAATTCCTGAGTGGCAAAAAGCAGGTGTGTGTTGGAATAAGACCTTTGAAGTGAGACAACCTGTGATGCTGTGCACTCTTATTTGTGCGATAAATACACCGTGATTTTTATATTCAGTGACATATGGTTACTTAGAGGCCTCAGAATTGCTGAAGAAAACTAATTTAATTGAAGTCAAACATGAAAATACAGGGCAGAACCAAATACTGCTTTAGAAAGCAATTCAGTATATTCAGCTGATCTTATTCTGGCAGGGGTTTTATTTTTAACTTTATGATTATGGATTTTTATAGTGTCACGTCAACATAAAGGGCTTTTCTTCACAGTGAGAGCAGAACAGAGGAAGTCTGAGTAAATGAGATCCAATGTCCTTCAAGGAGGCAGTGGTAAACATGTTCTCAAAGGCAGAAGAGTTCAAATGTAAACTAACTATGCTTGCTGTGGGGAGAGAAAAGAATGCATTGATTATATTTGAGAAGACAGCTGGTTGAAGACCAAAATCAGTATCATTATCGCCAAAGTCTGCCACAGTGATATTTCAGAAACCCCTTTAAACCTCATGTGGCACATACAGACTAAAACAAATCTGGTAGTGATAACTCAGTGTCCTGCTCTGTGTTATCTGTTTAATACCAGACAGCAGAAACCCTTCAGATCCATTCAGAGCCACAGTAGGAAAAGAAACAAGGTGAGGGGAAAAGAAAGGAGAGCGTTTGGAGGGAGGCAGTTCCAGAAAAGCTAATAGTGGCTGTGGCTGTGCAGGTGAAACTCCCAGGCGGGCAGGGTGCTTGCCTGGGCCTGGGGATGGGTGCGGGATTCTCCCTGCCTGCCTGCCTCCGGGAGCTGAAGGAGGCTCTCTCCCTCCTCCATTAGCAGTGTCTGTGACTTGGCATCCTTAGGAGCTTCAAATAAAATTAGTAGGGAGGCAGGAGTCCTGTGATTCAAGCTACACTTGTTTTTCAGCTAATTGTCATCCTGCTAATGAACACCAAATAGCTTTGCTCATAACAACAGTACTTTAGCATGATGCTCCTAAGTGTCAGCTTGAGTAAACCTTCAGAACAGCCTGTTTTAAGAGGATTAGAAAAAGGAGTGCTATTAGATCAAACCAAGCGATAAAAATGCCATGGGCTAAAAACATTAATAAGACTTAGTTAAAGCTTTCCAGTAACACAACTGAAGTTAGTTAGAAAGCACATGCTCTGCTTTTGATAGTGCATGTGTTCTCCAAGTGGTCACATCTCCATGTCTGTTGTACAGCCCATGTATTTGGAGGCAGAGGAGCAGGGAAGAAGGGCATGGCTTTCTCTGCTTGAAACTGAACCCACATTTCTCTCTCCCAACCTCATGCTGAAGCACTGTTGCTGTGGCTGGAGAGAGTTGAAAATCCAGCAAATATTCCTTCCCCTTCCATGGTCAGCAGAGAAGTCTAACCTTAGTTAGGCTTGTCCTGGGCTCAGGCTGCTTTGGCAGGGAAGTGTTCACACCTGGTCACCAGGATTTGTGCTGTTGGTGCCAGTGGTCACGGACCTGTCAGAGACGGATTGCGTGTACTGAGGTGCAGAGCGGCTTCCCTCCACACCTCTGCTGTTGTATGTACGGGCAAACGCGTGTTCCCAGCCACTTGGGTTCAAGGTGCTTTCCCATGCAACTGGCTGAAAGAGAAGTGTGTCAGTAAGAGGGTAACATATACTGCCCAGCCTCCAAGGTTAGCTGTTAGACTTGAAAAAGTAGTACTGCATAATTTAAAAAAAAAAAAAAAATCTGCTTTAATATTGCTACAGATTATTTCATTCTAAGACAGCTCTTTAAGGAAACAGCTTTTACTTTCTCATTTTTTGAGGATGAATTGGTACAGTAGTTCCCAGGGCCATTTATTCAATAGATCTCTAATAAATAATAGTTGCAGCTATTTGGCTTCTCTTTCTTGTTCTGACTCATTTTAGCTTCTGGACATGCAGCTCCATTCTGCCAATATTTTATGACTGGTTTTTCTGTTATTATTTTTTAATGTGTTGTGCAAGTGGTTCCGTGAGCACTAGAACTAATGAAGTAATGAAGTCTGTTTTTCTAGGGCTTTGTATTTCATGCACAATTGATTTTCTTGTCAAAGAAGGTGTAGGTTCCCACTGAAGCTTTTCCTGAACTCAGTACGCTTATATTGGCTGTCTCCTGTACTCATTATCTACAAGTCAGTAAGCCGAAGGCTCACTAAGCCTTTCCCACGCAGACAACACGCTGAAAGTCTCTCTCCTCTTCCTGGCCTGCTCTTCCTCGTTTCACAAGACTGGTAGGAGCTGTGTTACTGCCCACTCCTTCCCTCTCTCTGTTAGTGTTGGTTTGAATCCGCCAGCACGTTCCAGCTACATCCTAGAGGATGGAACAGCATAGATAGGAAACCCTGCTTTTTTTTGTTTTCTTCTTTTTTACTTGTTCAGTCCGCTTGCACAGATTTCCATGTGCACATCCAGGCTTCTGTGACACTTCGTCTCATTTGAGAGACGTTGCAGACACATTGCACACTGTCAGCTATGTGAAACTGGACAAAAAAAACCCTACCAAGGAGCGTCAAAGCCTGTGTCACAAATTGAACAGCTGCAAAGACCTTGGATGACTTCTTTCCTGTTGTCAGCACCACGAAGTAGCAGTGGTTTGTATCACTGTAGGACACTGATTAAAGGAACTGAAGCAGGAGCAAGCTTGCAAATGCCAGGGGTTTCCTTCCCCAAGCAATTATAATGAAGGGCAGGGAAGTGGTCCCAGGAGCATGACATGTTAATTTAATTAATTGAATGAGAGACTGAAGACTAGGGGTGAGTTTCATCTGACCTCAGTTGAGGCTTCCAGGTGTCTAATGTAAGCAGTTGCCTATGAGTCAGTGAAAAAAGACATCTCTGCATTACTGGTGGAACTACCATTAGGTGCTGAAAGAGGACTTGGGCAGATGGAGATCATGCAGACCAATTCCTCCGTTTGTTATATGAGAGAACAGTAACAGCAAAAGATCGAGACAGCAATGTCGAATGCTTTGAAGGCTGAAGGTTTGGTTGTCCATCATTTGAAATGGGGCTAGTTTCTTGTCTGTGACTTACTGGTAGTGGCACACGAATGCCACCCCTTCCTTACAGTGCTTATTCTTTTCTGTGTGAAGAACCCGGTGCCATGAGCCCTGGAGCGTATCAGAGGGACACAGGGAGCTCTAAATGAGGTAAGATTGCCCTTTACCTCATTAACAAGGATCTGAACTGCTTTTCCCCTCTTCAAAGTGGGTGGAGCCACATAAACAGAAAGTTGCCAAGCATGTAGTTGAAATGAGAATTAAAAACGTAGGAAATCAGCTACATAAGTTGGTGGTTATGTGTAATAGTTAAATGGTGTAAATGGGGATTTCAGAAAAGGTACTGTGTGAGCCTGCCCAGTCAGGGGGCTGGTCCTCCTCCAGGGCCCCTCCGGCTGGCAGCTTCCACATCCATGACGTTTTAGGGCTGGCAGCAGCTCCTCAGCTCCCTCAAACATTGGGAAAGGTCTTTTGACTTGCTTTGTCCTATCTAAACTGCTCAGAAAAGTACTTATGCCCTTTTGAAAATCTCGTACAACTTAACCCAAAACTACTTCCTCCAGAGACAAATTGGCTTACTCAGACGAAATTCTCTGGGGAATGGACACCACTCGACCGCTAGTATTTTTTCTTGAGCACACCAGAAATTTAAACGAGTCTTTTATAGTCAGCAAGTTAAAAGCAGACTTGAGCTGAGACAGCTGGGTGGGCCATTGATCCGAACCCAGATGGAGCATCCTAAGGGAATCAAAGGCGAATTGTCGAATTACCTCCCACCACAACAGGCCTGGAAAAGTCAATATGTAGGATAGGTTCTCCTTACCAGCCAGCCCTAACGAGGGTACCGCTCAGGGTGTCTTGTTATCTATTGCCTGTGCCCAGGGCTGACAGTAAGCTGCATTTATTTTCGTTGCAGTGGTAGTACAAGACATCTTTGTGGGTTTAGTTGGATTCATTTACAAGCAGAGACTTTCAGGTCTCACTCACCAGTGTGTTTGTAAAGAAAAGGCTGCATGTGTCACCTGGACAAGCTGTCTGTTAATGAGTTGGGTTGTAACATGGTCTGCTTCACCCAGTCTGAGCTCGTGTTCAGAAAGCACATCTGCAGCTCATCATCTAGCTGTGTATGACACAGGTTTTCATTAACAGGAGATACATAGGTTGGTATCCTAATGAAGCCAGTCACTGAGCTTCTGGGTTATGGAAGATCCCTGGGGATGCATTTAGGCACAACAAGGTCACAGGAGGGGATTTGTATCAAGAAGAGGGTTCTGGTTTAGGGGGACAATATCAGAAAGAAGAGCTTCTCCAAGCCCCAGGTCCTGGTTGTAGCAGGCTGCGGCGTGCCTTACCCCTGGAGAGCTGAGCAGGACCCGGAGGTGGCTCTGGGGAGCAGTCTGTGGCTAGGACGGTGCAGGTTTGCTGCGGTTCGGTGGGTCTGTGTTCTGAGTCTCACAATCAGTTTCTTAACTTTCTTTTCCAAGAGAATAAAATTCACTTTGATTCTTACCTCAATCTTCACAGCATCCCAGGGTAATTAGGGTAATGGCAATTAGTGAGGTGCACCCTTGCTTTTGGAGGAGGCACCAAAGTTATCTTGCGTGCCTTCTGCCCCATGATTGTTTTGCAGTTCCTCTGCTACCCTGGACGTCTTGTTCATTTTCTTTTGTGTCCAGCAAATGGACTTTCCTTTTTCTGATTTGATCATCTTTTGAGTCTATTTTAGTCTTCAGTATCCAGAACATTTTGTAACAGGGGTGGGGTTTTCCATAACTTGGCTGTTTGAAATAGTATTTCCTTTTGTCTGTTCTAAATCTTCTGTCAGATTTGAGATTTCTCTGATTGTACCCAAGTGTTTTTGATAAGAGGAAAAGGTGAATGACAGCTGCTTGTCAACATATCTGTGCATCCTCATAAATGCATACTAAATGCATTAATTTATCTAGCTGTTTAATGAGGATTTCAGTTGAAATTCATGGGAGGACATTTTAAAGAGGTCAGAATTTTATTACTCATGTCCAATTCACCGGTGTGATGTACTTGGAATAAAATCTGACAGAAAAAAAAGAAGTTTTAAGTTTGGGTAAAGTGGAACAAGTATGTACTTTTAACAAGTATCTATTTCTCCCATCCTTCAAACTTGGACCTGAGCCAGAGATGCTTCAAAAGCAGCAGAAACCCCAACTCAGGCAGGAGGAGAGTGCCAACATCTCAGGGTAACCGAAGCCTTTTTTTAGTTGTTTTAAATGAATTTTTAAAAAGAAGGAGCACATGTAGTTTCCTCTCTTTTTTTTTTCTAAGCATAGCTGCAGTTAGAGTATGGTTAGCATTCCGGTTCTAAGCTAATATTTTCTTTAACATCCATTTTTGATCTCCATTCTGTAAGCACGATGACAGCCCATGGCGGATGCAGATGTTTTCAGTCATTGATGTATCCAGCTGATGGTCCTGAGAGGCAGAAGGCACCCAAGCAGGTTGTCTTTTAAGGTTTTGTATTGCTTGCAAATTCTAAGGTGATTTATGTTTGATTCATATAAGTTATAAATACATGTATTATACGTACATCTTAAAATGGAATTAGGATGGGAGATGCGAGACCTTTCTCAGCTTCTTGCAGACGCTTTCCTAAGCCTTCCAAGTTGTGTTTCCTCCAGATGAGGTTTAAATGCCTACAAATGCTGTGGAGGTGACTGGTGGTCTGTAAGTCAGCCCTGGCTGAGGGAAGCGCACTTGATTGGGAGGAGTGGGACATCCCAAACAGAAACTAGCTTCTGCTTTGCTTTACTTTGGCCCCTAAATAAGGACTACGTTGAGTTCATGGTAGTTCAGGTTTGCAGTCCTTGCACAGCGTGAAGATGCCACATGGGCCAGTGAAAATGCTGATGTCCTCTGTCTGTCCTTTCATATAGAGTGAAGGCAGAGGGTGCAGAAGTGACACTAGCCATGTATTTATAGACTGCTGCTGCATTACACACCACTGTTAGGTGTAGTGTATGTGGCTACCTACAGGGATTTAGCCCAGTTGTTGGACTGGGAACATTCACTCTGTGACTGTTTCACCTGAAAACAGTGTCCGTGAACAGGTGAGGGACAGGGGTTTTTCAAGCCATAGTTAGGACGGAGCAGCGGCTTCCCCCATCATACAGTTTTCCAAAACAAACAGATTTTGTGGCAGATTGGCAGATTTTCCATGCTGGTCACAGTCATGATGCAATTTTATTTTCAAGACTTACATACAAGTAATAAATCAAACTAGTAATATGTAACGTGTATAGTCCTCAAACGAAAATATGTTTATGCTCATTAGAAAATATATTCAGACATAATTGAAAAAGGTCTAAATACTGGACAAGGGCTTTTACTTTTCTGAATCTCAGTGAACAGCCAGTAGTAATTCAGTAGTAGTACAGCTGTAACTTAGGTGTCCATAGCTTGTGGTATCTCAGTATTTTGACTCATTCTAGATTTGAACCGATGCTGTTCATAAAGCTTTCAGCACCAAGTCAAAGCTTAGGGCACAAGAGCTATTGCACCTCCTGGTCTGGTGCCATGTTCTCATCCATCCATTTAGAAGAAACAACAGGGCTGAGTAAAGTCTTTCTACTTGTTTGGGTTTCTGTGATCTGACATTCACTGAATGATCAACCACATCTCCTTGGCTAGAGCCAGTGCTGCCTGGGGGTCACAGGTGGGCTCCAGCCAAGCAAGGCTCCCAAGCTCAGACAGAGAATCCAGTGGTTTTATCCCAGCATGGCTATAGGCCAGTATATTCTTAGCAACCTTTAAAAAAAAAAAAAAAAGTTCAGTAAGCTGTCTTTAGGACTGCTTTATAAGTGAATTTGTGTTTGAAAATCAAGCTATATCTAAGTTTTTAACATTGGACAAGTTGAAAAGTTAGTGGTGTTTAACAAAAACAGGTGCCAGCAGATGGGAGGGGAATGAAATTTGCTACTGGATTTATTATTGTAATATCTGCCAGGAAACATGAATTCCTTTTCCTTAACAATTGATAGAATTTACTTCTTTTGAAGCAGGCACCTAAAATTTGGGAAGAGGGCACACTTCTCTGTTCTCTGGGGAAAAAAGAACTGTGTGGTTATAACTAGTATAATCCCCATGCATTGAAAGGCTGAGGGAGTGCTGTGTTACCCACCCTCCCCTTCTGACTTTTCCTAATTTCTGAAAGTGTGTTGTAATGTCTTAATATTATTGTAGGGTAGCTGTAGATAATATATCTCTATTTCAAGTATATTAAAATAGCAATTGATATTAATTTGCCTATTATTCAGACACACATACACATTGCGTACTTCAGGTTGCCTGTTAACAGTAGCTGTCTTCTCTCATCTTTTCCTATTTCTTTTTTTCATACGGGTTCCATGGGTGGGAATGTCATAAAGCAAATTATTTGTACAAACAAACAAGTTCTTTACTGGTGTCATCGAAAGAGAGAAAACTAGAGATTAAGAGCTTTATACAGACTTCGATAAACTCTTGCAATAATAACATGGGAACTTGGCCTGTCTCGAATATTATCCCCAAAGCCGGTAATTTCTATCCTCATTGTTCCTTTGGGAAAGCCCACGTGTCAGATACTCAAGACGCTTAGATATCCAAGGACCATGTGTCTTAGATACTCTATACTGCACAAATGCAGTGGCAAGCATAGATTCAAATGATCTAATTAACCCAACAATAAATAGTTTGTCTAGAGGCCATTTTGAGCGCAGGGCAACACTAATGAAAAAGATAAAAAGCCACTGTTCTGTCCCATTGCCACAGTATGAAGCCTACAGCTTTTGAAAACTTAAACAGGGAGTTTTGATCTTGAAAACTGTGCAGTAAGGATGCTTGAGTGCACAAGTCCCTCTTTGAACGTGGAAAGTGTCAAGGGGAGGCACAAACCATGGGTTTTTTCCTCTGTTTTTTTTTTTTTCAGAGACTGTGAAATGCGTTAAATTCTAAAGAAAGAATAATTCGCTGATGTTTTTCTCAAAATATTACTGCAAAGAGCTTGACTTAATGACACATTGGTTCATGATAACGGTATATTTTATAAGTAAGGAAGAAGTTAGAAGACGTGTGTTGAAATCTATAAAGGCTTAATTATTTTCGACCTTCAGCAGTATGTATTCGAGGTGAGGGAAGGAGGCTGAGATGTTGTGCTCTGGCAGGTTAACGTGTGAAGTGGCAGCCGTCTGGCACTTGCTGAAAGGGGCAGAACGTCAAACTCAACCTCAGCGAGGCTGATCAGGACGGTGTTGCTGGAAACGTGACAACCTGCACAGGCATCTCCTGAGCGGATCCATTGCTTCTCTCATTCATGCCACGTCTCTGCAGTTTGTCACCAGCCCGGTACATGGGCATGCAGCCGGGGCATCGGGAGGTTACCTTGGCACTCTCCCCTTTATCTGCAGCTTGGGAGAGCACGTTTCTGTGTAACCAGCTGTTTATTTCAGCTGGAGGAAAGGAGCACTGTTCTTCTGGAGTGAAAAATACCTCTGCTGTATAGGTACGTCCTGTGCATTTATCCAGGGTATATATCGCACTTTTAAAACTGCCAGCAACCCTCAATATTGTAAGATACTTCTGAGTTTATTTTACTGTTAGAGAAATCGAGCCCTTCAGGTCTTACTGAGCAAACCTGGAAAGGAACAGGCAGTAGTAGCAATTAGTTTTGCCACCTTTCGTGTTCCTGTCAGTGATAGCTATGATGCTTGTTGGTTTGCCTTTAAATGGAGGCTTTCTTAGAGGAAAAAAATGATAGTGGAATTCATCTCACAAAATTTCATTTATCCAGAAGTTCAGCCTACTCTAGCTTAGTTATCCCAGCTCCTACTACAGTCCGTAGAGAGAGGTGAGTGGCTCTAAAGAAGAGCTCATGCCAGAGAGGGAGGTGCCTTTTCTTCCTTAAGTGAAGACTAAGCTGCCAGATCAGACTTGACTCCTGTTTGATGAATCCCATCCACGTGCCTTCCCAGTCCGTATCTCGCAGAGAGGTTGTGGTGAAATCTGTTTGATAAGAACCTACTGGGGCAGTAGTTGGCAGTTCATCATTTGCTACAAGTCTGCAGTTGTAGCACAGATATATTTAGAAGGAGCCGTGATTAAAATCCCTTGCCAGCTCAGATCCCAGGAACACACACGGGGAAAATAATCTCAAGATTCACATCTCTTGTATTTGCTTATCCCACCCTGAATGCAAACAGACCAAATCCCATCTGCAAGGGCTTTCAGCCTACGGCAGGTTTCCTCGCAACAGGACCTTGCAGCACAGCTCTTTGCTGTCCACGGGGCAGGCTGGAGCACAGGGCTCCTCAGCGTGGAACGTAAGGCTTCGGACCACAAGAGTTTTCTCAGCTTGATACACTGGCAAAAGGAGCCTGTGCTGAGGAGGAGAAGGGTGATGGCAAAGAAATGAAAGAACACATTTCGTTTTTATAGATAAGACTCTTCAGCTTAGCGAAGACATGGAGGTATGATAGAGGTGGCAAATAAGGAGTGAGTATACTGTATTTCTTGCACTAGAAGGTTTATGGCTGTTGTACTGTAGAGATTTAAAACCAGTGGAGGGAAGTACTTTTCCCTAGAAAATATAACTAAATGTAGGGCTCATTGCAAGAGCCCAGTAGTGTACCTAAGCTCAAGAAGGGTCTGACAAGTCCACAGAAGCTGGTGACCGGCACTTACTATTAAACATCAAGGCTTGGCGTGGAAACCTTTTAGTGGATGATGTTGAGGGGTAAGATCATCTCTTGTCCTGTTGTTAGTGCCTTTCCTAAGTACGCAGTATTGCCTTGCCTCTAGGGTTGCACACTTGCCTGTAAGTCCAGACTGTATTGCTTTGCTATGATGCAGTATGGTCTCATACATAAATACTCAGAATATCCAGGAAAGACACGTGTTTCTGGCTTGTTGCACCGTGTTGGATTATAGGCTTCAATCAAAAAGAGGTTTTGAGAGATGTACAGGGAACAGGTTTGAAATTTGATGGAGGCCCGAATTTGAGAAAACCATGTGAAAAATCTAGCCTACGTGCAGCTTGTCTCTCAGTCTCATACGCAGATACAGAGCCACACTCGCGTACAACTTCTGAGTATTTCCAGCCATGCATGTGCAAGGGGCCATCTGCCTGCATGCACCACTGGAGACCGTTTGACCTTGTTGTTGCACACACAAACCTTCGCACACCTTAATAGCTGACTCCTGCTCAATCATTTCAACCTTTGGAGCACAGCCGCACACACAGCACGTGTCCACTTCCACATATGCAGCCCAGAGCGGCCACCGGGCCGCCCTCGCCCCGGGCACCCCTCCTCCTACCCCACGTGTTACGCTGCAGCAAGCTCCCTAACATGGAAATTTCAAGCCTAAACAATAGAGGAGCTACCAGGCAAATGGCTTGGATGTCAGCTGCGTTACATTTCGTGGCATTTAATATCGTGGGGTCTGCGAGGGTGTTGTGTGACGCCTGGAATCAGTTTCCGAGCAGGTGCATGCCACTTGCCTCCTGCTCCCTCCTTGCTATTTTTCTGCCAGGCAGAAGGGAATACCGCAGCGGTCCGGGCGCTCCAGTGTGGGGATGCTGACTCCTGTTAACGCTGCGGCATATGCCCAGGCTTTGCTTACATGTCCTGCGGGTCATACAGGCTGTTTTAGTCATCTTTGCCCCCAGCCCCAAGTGACTCTTGTCTTTGAAAATTTGTTGTATGAACTTGAATTCAGAGGTGTCTTAAGGTTTGCATAGATCTGTTTCCAAGGGACATTAGGAAGGTAACAGAGTGCATCAGGATCATCAAAGCCTAAAGTGATTTCTTCACTACCTGTGTTTTGCAGAGGGCTGCTGCTAGGCTGGGGAGGGTCTCAGTGGCTGTGCTCATGACACCCAGGATTCTTGTTGTCACTTTGGGTGGCTTTCTTTGAGCCCTCGGTAGTTACATGGTGCTCACCAGCAGGACAACCAGAATATCCAGCTTCCCACTGTTCCTCAAGTGAGGGTCACCTCTTCCCTGTGGGGAACTCTTCCTGCCAGGGAATATCCTCCGCTCCCTGGTTTTGATAGCTGGATCCAGTCCTGCTTGCCTTAAACAAAAGGAAACTATCTTGGAAACTTGTAGAAACAGAGGAGGGAGAGTATGCAGAAGAAAAAATAGGTGCAAATAATTACCTCTCTCTGCCATTCAAAACAGTGTCAAATGGGCATAATGCTTGTATTATAAAGTATGAAAATGTTATCCAAGGCCTGGCAGAAAAAGTGCACTTTCTTTGGAGTGACTGGAGGTGCTTCTTCCCAGGGCCTCTCACGAGCAGAGCCGTGTTCCAAAATGAGTTTTCATGCAACAGCAACTTTCTTTTGCAGGAAAAAAATTTTGTTTTTTCCAAAAGCACTTCTTTTTCCCTAACAAAAGAAACAAGCTGTCTGCTGTATATCCCAGTCTAAAACCAGTTTAAGGTAGGCAGTCTTTTGCTCTTACCCAAAGCCAGCTATTGTAGAGATTAGGTCAGCACCTATATAGCTACCTGCTTTCAGTGTTGCTCATGGTGTGTCTGTTCGATCAACTTATCTCCTCTCAGGAGACTTCAGAGACATTTGCATCTGTGCCTTGAGTAGTTAATTAAGCTGAAAAAGATGGAAATTAGTAAAGGAATTACCAGGTGAACTAGCTAAGGGGGAGGCAGCAATACAGTGTGTTGAAAGAAGAGCTCCTGGGCTGGAGGGAGGTCCCGGTTGTGGCTCTCAAAGACAGGCCTAGATCCCAGCCTAGTTAACAGCCCCATTAAAGACCGGCACAAATGGTAAGAAATGCGTTCATGAGATTAATTGATGACACAGTGCTGGGAAGAGTTGTCACTATTGAAGAGGATAGTGGATAACTGTGACAACCAAAATAATAGAAACAGGGTGAAATTCAATATTGCAGAGTGAGGCATACCGCTGGGGACTAATTGGTTGGAAATGCAAAGGGCAGAGTTGGGGATGTACCAGCTGGTGGCAGAAAGTCTGTGAAATGCTAATGTGATGCATTCCTAAAAAAGGTAAGTGCAGTCCTTGCAGTATTCACAGTGTAATTTCCAGTGAAGAAAAGGAGATGTTCTTTGTAGTTATGACCACCCACAGTTAAGAAAAGTTAATGCCAACCAGAAGAGGTGGAGGAAAGAGTTAGTGGAACAGTCAAGAGGACTGGAGAGTCTGTCAGGTGTGGAGAGGGGAAAGTACCTTCGCTTGTGTAGCAAGGCGGCATGGATGCTGAGAAAATATGGGACTTAGTGTATAAATGTCTCAGAGGGTGAACACCAGGAAACAAAAATAACTATAGAAACTATAGGACCACATTGGCAAAGGCCAAGTGGGTAAAGAATGAACTCAGACCAGAAATTAAGAAAAGGAGTCCATCCATCTGAGGAGGTGTTCTGGACCAGCCTTCCTGTAGGAGGGAGGGCAAAATCTCTAACTTCTCTTGTGCTGAGTACTAAGCAGGTTTAGGTGAATACAAAATGGATGATTGCATGGCAGAGCTGGCACTTGTCTCACGGCCCCACAGCATCTCTTCAGTCCTGTGTTCCTACACTGCTCGCAGCACACACACCCAGGATGCAGTGTGCAGAGGAGAAATCGATGAAGTGACTCTCTGGAGAGAATCCTGAAAGCTTGGAAGTTGTATTACCTAAAAGCATCCTGATTCTTGCATCATGGCATATTTGTTCACATTGTTCATCCTTTGGCTTCCAGGTAGAAGCTAATTTTATGTCCACTTGTTTAGGCTTTTTTGCAGCCTGAGTCTTGGTTTGTCATGATGCCTCTTAGGTTGCAGCCACCAAACAAGGGCAGCTTGTAGTGTGGGAGGGATGTTGTAGATGAGAGCGGTCCAGAATACAGCAGGGAGGGACTGCGTTCTCCAGGGTGGATTGGGACTGAGGAAACAGCTACACAAGGGCAGCTGTTTCCCAGGAGCGTGAAACTCTGAGGAGAGAAGTAACCCCCTAGGAAAATGCCATCAGGATTGCTACGTGCAGAGCTATTTGCACATGGAGCCTAAGCCACTTGGTCTCGCCATGGTTATTTCCTTTGGCAGCACCCAGCTAATGTACAAACCAGAGCATATCACTGCTACTGCATTGATAGCAGCTCTTCAGCACAGGCATGGGTAGTACTTAAATTAGTAATGAGTAATAACAATTTTATAAATAAAATATCATTGTACTTGCTGAAGTGAATAAAATAGACATGAATGCATTTGATCTGGATTTTAATGGCTTAAATCTGTTGCTGAATTATTCTCTTCTAATAGTAGTTTGACTGCAAGGGCAGCATTAAAACCAACTGGAGAAGCAAATTGGTATTGGGATGTGCAGCAGTGTATTAAATGGGAACTCAGCCCAAGAAAATACCGTGCCTCAGACTGACAGGGCTGGCACCGAGAGGGAGCTCTGCTCTAGCAGATGTCCCCATGCTATTTCTTTCCCTGCTTATACTGGTGTTCAGGACACCACAGGTTTAGCTTATTTTTCTCTGCTGTTCTTAGTCCAGTCCTCTCCAGTCCTCTTGAAACACAATAGCAGTGTTAATGGTGAACATATTTCACTCAGCCTCCCTCCAGAGCTGCAGAGGTGCTCCATGGCTCTGGCCCTGCGTGAATTCCGCCACGGGCTCATGTGCTTGCTCAGACTTGAGAAATTATGATACAGTATTTGATACTTCTTCCTCCTCACATTTTTGCCCCCGCCTCCGGCTGTCCTGGCAGTTTATGGCTGCACTGCAAGGCCCTCGGACCACAAACCTAGCTAGCCATGCAAAACTGTTCAACCAGCAGGAGAGTTTTCATCTTTCCCCATTGCTGAAAATCTTTTGCAACATTTGCACGAGAACAATACTGCTGTAGCTGTGGAGCACTGCTGCACTACGTGGTTGCCACGTAAGTCATTAGGAGTTCCTGCAGGGGACTACTCAAGGCTTTTTGGAAGCATAAGCAAAATTGAATTTTGCTGTCCTGGGGTGGAGCAGTCTGCTCTTCTATTAAGAAAGGAAGAAGTAGGGGAGAGCTGGGAGCTGGAAGGTGAAGGCAGGGCAGAGCTCTGGGTGCTGCTTCTGCTGCTCCAAGGGAAAGTGAAGGGTTGGAGGTATCGCCTGCCAAGGGCTACCTTCCTCCTGGAGCCCTGCACCCTGACGCTTTTCTTCTCTTACGACTGACTTCCAGATGTAGGTAGAGGTGGTTGCCCAGAGTCTTCACCAAATCCAGTCATCCAATGCTAAACTTGCCTTTAGGAACAGATTTCTTCTTACAATATGATTTTGGAATTAATGGCATCATCTGTCTCCCTCATCTCCTCTGATCTGGTACTGCTCTGTGCTTAGACCTTTTTGTACTGCAGTTTTCTGCTTAAGGCTTTAATAATATTCAGATCGAAAGTAATTCAGTCACCTTTCTCCAATTCTCATATTTTTTTCTAACGTGCCTCTAAAATTTGATGGGTTTTTAAGAAAGCCTGCTCTGCTGCATGCCCAGAGAGCATTTGCATGTTCTTCCTTCAGTGACCTCTTCATTCCCCCCTACATCCGTTCCCATTCCATCATTATATTAGTTGAAGAAACCCCAGTGTGTTCCAGATGTTGAGTCATCAAATGGTATCAAAGAGCTTGGATAAAGTACTTGGTGCTGCGGGGCAGTGGGGAAGGGGGAGCTCAAAACTTTCCATCTTCAGAGAAAGACTGCCAGTCCCTTCCTTGCTGTTCACAGCTTCCCAATTTGAATCCAGAGTTGTGAAAATGTGGAAACTGTGAAAATATGAGCTGTGAACACTGGGAAGCTGTGAAGCAGGGGGAGTGGATGGAGATCTACAATATCTCTTGAATGCAAAGGTTATAGATTCTGCTTGAAAACTTAATTCTCTGAGAAGTAAGTTTTTGTCGCTGTAACAGCAAGAGAAACAGTGGCCAAGGTCGCAGAATTGTCTCAGTTGTAAAAACCTTTCATTTCTTTGCTCATAACTTTCTGGCATTTTTGTATTTGAGACAGAAGTTTTTCAGACCTGGCCTCTGCCAAAAGGCAAATTTCATTTGAGCAAAGCCAGTTATCTTGTTTCTGAGCCTGGAAGTGAGAGGCAATAATAATAATAAAAAAACAGACTCCCATTTCATTTATTTTCCTTTGAATACTTTTGCAGCAAGAGTGTGAAAGGTGATGTTTCATGTAGGAACAGCCTTGACTGAGGAGCTGCGCCTTCAATTGGCCCAGGGAAAATTGAATTTTATTTGTCTGAATTACTGGTGTTAGAAAATCACCCGCTGGGCTTTGCAGTGTTGCAAAGCCCTTAGCCGGCAGCGGTGAGGAAGGACTCATCTGTTCAACGGCCCTTTGAGAAAAGTTTCTGAAAGAGGGGAAACCCAGTCATGGATTTAGCAGGTGACTTGCAGGAAGGTATCTCTGGCTAGTACACCTCCCTTGTAATACTTCCAAGACTGGCAGAAGCTAAGAACATCCGTGGCTTTTCAGCATGGGTCCAGAAAGTACATAACTGCTTTCTTGTGACTCAGAGTGGAAACAAATGCATCATTTCAGAGGGAAGCTGGCCCTCTGCAGAGCCACCTGAACCGTTTGTGTACCTGCTCCCAGGGATGGGGCTGCAGCAGTGACTCCTGGAGCCAGAAGGGCTTTAGAGATCCAGCGCTGCCTTCTCATGAGCCCTTTCCCTCCATCCCTGCAGTTCCCAATGCTAGTGAAGCCACGTGCTATGGTGCATGAATGCAGACATAGATTGAGCCTGTTGCTGCTGGCCTGGAGAACGTAGTGCCAGCAGAGCTCAGGGGCCTTGGGGATGTGACCTGGATGGAGCTGCCTCCATGTGCTAATGCCCTGCCTGAGCTAGTCACTCTAATCGGCCTTTGGGAGCCAGGGTAGTGGTGGTCCAAGCGAGAGTTAAGAAATCCAAATGGACCCACTGGATAGTTATTTTTAACTTCTTATAGGAATAGTAGGACAGCTGTGTTATTAGAAGTTTCCAACCACCCAGGTTACTTAAGGGTCCCCCAACCACCATGGCTACAGATAATGGGGTGCTTCCCCTAGAATAAATAATTGCTTCTACCTGAAATCAAGAACGACAGATGCCTGAACTGTCATTCAGCAAGTTGTTGTATCCCGAGGCTCTGCATAGCCTTAATCTATGACACGTGTCTAAATATGTTAAAAGATTGGGTATTAGTAGGTGAGGAGTGTAAGGAGAAGATGCAGTGTTAATCAGAGATACCTGTGCTAAGCGTACAAGCGGTGCAGGCTGAGATCATGCTGAGGACCAGGGCAGTTAGCACAAGCTTCTGTGCATCCCTCTTGACAACCACCACTTCTTAGTGCCTTCTAATGCTGCAAAACAGGCATTTAAATTCCCTGCCAGGTCAGCCATTCATCACAAACACATTTAGACTTAATTGCTAATTAATTTTCCCTAGATAAAGTAGATATATTTTTTTCTCAGTGTGTGAAATCTAGAAGAACTTTCTGAGAACCAGCCACAAACGCGTTGACTGTAATTGGTGTTCTCTCGCTTAGGTGAGAAGTAACAGTTCATCAACTCTTAATTAGCTTAGACCTTTTCGAAAGCAGTTTCCAATTTTTTGACAGGAAGATATACATCTTGTTTCTCCTGTAGCAGTACAAAGAAAGTCATTTTAGTTTGAATTGACAAATCAGGCTGCGTTTGTTGGTGTTTTCTTCCTCCTGATGGTGAGTGCCAAGGTGCATGTCGTACCGGGATTGCTGGGCAATTTATTCAGTTAGTGTTGCTTGTCACAGAGAAAAGAACACTGATTATACAAGAAAGAGAGTTTGAGCTCAGTTTAATTAAATTGTGAATGGGTAACCAACAGCGCTTGGAGTGATGCATTAAGATACGGAGCGGCTTTTAGGTGTTTCATCAGCATCAGATAAACTTTGTATTTTGTGTCTGTTGTAGGTGAATGCCATTTCTGTTCATTGTACAGGTAGGAAGGCTGTGGCAACAGAAAAATGAAGCCACCTCAGATTAGTCAGACCCAAAAAAGTGTCCTGTCAAGACAAATCGTCTGCCTGGCAGTTATCTGCTTGGCTTGTGAGTCCAGGAGCGAGCCCCTTCAGGAGATGCTGCAGGGGAAGGCGACCACACAACAAGGGACGGTGATGCTGCGGCAGGATGAGCCCTGAGTCAGCTCACAGCAGAGCCAGAGAGGGTGGGCTGGGAGCCCTGGGCTTGTCCAACTTTGATCGCCCAGGCTCACGTGCGATGCTGGGCCAGGAGAGAAATGCTGGATGAGGAGCTCCTAAATAGTAAATCATCCTCGTGCAGCCTCTCACCTGTTGGTGGAGTAGCCAAAATTTCCTAGAAGTGGGTGCACACTGCTGCTATGCTGGGGACAGAGCCATGGCTGTAAGAGGGGATACTCGAGCGCTTGGCAGAAGCAGAGCAGTCTGTGTAGAGGCCGATGAATCAGGGTTATCAGGGTGGGTGCTATGTATGTGCCAGTAACACTTGACAAATTTTAATTACATATTGTACAATTATTCAGTGTAGATGGGGCCTTTTGGTAAAAGGAAAGCTCTCACCTGTGTTCGCACCCTGCAGTTCATAGCATTAATTTTATCACAAGAAAAAATTGCCACGTGCCTCTGTCTTTGGGACTAGCGATGGCTGAACCATTCGAGTTGGGGAGATACAGACCCAGAGGAGTCCCTTGGGCTGGGATGAGAGGCCCCAGGCTTTGCAGAAAGCTTGTCCTGCCATGGGAGACAGCTCCTCTCTGGCAGCTGGGGCAGGAGAGTAGGAGTTGGGACCTGGGGAGAGGGCAGGGGTCGAATCGCCCTTTGCCTTGGAATTCCCCTGGAGAGGCTTTCATAAGCTGTGTTAGGACAGCACGTACTGCAGGCATCTCTTCTTATTAAACTGAGGTCCTTTAGCAAAGTACTTGTTGATAGAATCAGCTTTTGACTTTTTTCGTATTAGGAACCCGCCATTACAAGGTAATTTTATAGGTGGTCTAGATGCCCTGACAACCCGCTGGCAGCACGCTTATACTGGCGTCTGTAGGAAGAAATTGGTTTTAATAGGGAAGGTGGAGAAACATGTGCAGATCAGTCATTTGAGAGATGGAGAGATCCCAGTACAAATGTTTGGAGATATAAACTGCCAACCAGGTCAGGTTGAATAAGATTTCTTCCAAAAGTACACTTGAAAACCACAGTTTTTATTCAGTGTTTTAGATAACATATTTTTATTTTATGCATACGTGATTAAACCAAACTTCTGCTAACACCTAGTTTCCTCACAATCTTTTAAAAGCACTTGAATCAAATTTTAAACTATTAAGCAGTACATGATTGTGGCTGGAGGAAGCCAGGCAATTAATGCTGAGTATCGCTTTGTTAAAATACTACAAGAATTCTCAGTATTAGCAGCTTGTGGTGCAGATGCAGAGCATGTCTTCACTTGCTCAACCCACTTGTTGAGTTTTAGCTTCATTCAAATCTGAGAAACCAACAATAGTTTATTAATGTAGGAAAGTTTGTATGGCCCTTCCAGTCTGTGAATATAAACAAGACCTATGGAAATGGCCTTTACTGGTTGTAAAATCTTAGAGGTCTTTAACGGCAGTCAGTGCTTTTCCCTCAAAAAATACTTTGTTTAATAAAGCTTTGTACCTGCAATATGCATTTTTCAGAAGCTTTTCTTTCTTTTCTTATATGCCTAGCACAGTGAGGTTAATTTATATAGCTAAATACATGCTGTTTGATTTTAATTGAATAACGGTTGCCCTGCTACTAAAGCTTATCATACATCACCAAAAAAAAAAATAGTAATTTAGATTTAAAGAATAGTATAATCAGGTTTGCTTCAAAAAGGCCCTAAAAAGTACAAATGTAATTGAAATTAAAATGAATATTTAAATCAGTTTTCCTATCACTGACTTAAATGATGATTAAAGTTGCTTGTGTAAATCAATAAATTGAATCAGGCTGTTCCTGCTACGACTTCCCCACTGTGCAGTCTCGGAGAACCTGAAGGCAGCTGGCAGTCGAGAGGATGGAAATACCTAAAGATCCTGGTAAGGGAGGAACTGAATCTGTCATTTTCACCCTGCTGTATGTAGCAAGAGAGTCGCATTTCCATCACTTCTATCACAACTGAACCTAGGGTGTAAAACCATTTAGTTGTTTATACCTAAGCAAAAGCAGGATGCAAATCCAAATAAGCAAATGGGATGAGAACCTCGAACATGATAATTTTGGCCTCAGTTCAAAAACACTTGAGTACAACCCTGTCTTTAAATACATGATAAGACGTGCCCGTTTCTGTCGCAGCGCTTAGGACTCGGGCACACGCTTTAGGGGCTACACCTCAGAGCCAGGCTGGCTGTGATGACTGGGGCTGATGGGGCATCTGTGAGGGGTTGGCACCCTCGCTGGTGGAAGCCCTGCTCCATCACCAGGGCTTCGGAAATCACATGTCGGAAAATAAACAGTGAGGCAGGGAAGAAAGGTGGTTCAAACAAGTTGCAGTGATCTCTCCAAAGGCAACTTCAAGTTGTGCAGTGAATCATGGTGGTTTTGGGTCAGTGGTGATGACAGCTAGTCAGAGTAAAGCCATGTCCTCTTCAGATAAATGTGCTGCCCCAAAGAAGAGCTCATTCCTGCAGGGACCTCATCGTAGACCTCTGTGCTTTGTGCTTCGGACATGTGTGTTGTACTGGAGTCCTGCTGGCTTCCCCAGATTATCAGTGCCTTAGCCAGGAATGGCAGTCTTCCAAGAAAAAAAGAAATGTGGGTTAGGGGGGAGTTCTGTTTTAAAATTGAAGAAGTTGCGGTCTTCTCCAGAAGAGCCCTCACTTTTGTGTAATGGTAAGAGCAGGCAACGCTGGAGGAATTCTAACCTTTCACATGGTGAAATGGAAGACTTCAGGTTATCTTCTAGATGAAATCTTTATCTTACTTGATTCTGGTGTGGATGCTAATACTGATACACTAGCCTGACTCTAGCAGCAGTCATTACAGGATAGACCTCCATTGCCTGAGCAGCATCCGGGCATCCTTGTGTGTTTACAACGTTTTCTAGTGACATTTAACAAGTGTCAACTTCTGTGCCAGAAGCAGCTGGTTCTTGATTCGGGATCGAATGTCTCGTAAGGCATGGGCTGACAGTTGTGGGAAGTTATGGTATATGTAAGCAATGCCAGTTGGTGCATTCTGTAAAGAAAATCTATGAGTAGCACTATGGCACCTTACATGCTCAGAGAAGAGCCTCAATTTTGGTTCTAGGTGAGGTTGCCAGAAGGGGCGGAGAGGCTCAAACCATGATGCTCTGGCATTGAGGAGTTCCTCCTCCAATCTTCTCAGCTAAAGCTCAAGACTGAGAGTATGGGTCAGGTTGGTTGGAGGAAAAGCTCTGTTAGGGCCCTTCTCTTTTCTCGGGGCATTCGACTGTGCGCCTAAACAGCACAGCCCATTGGAGTCCTGCTTGTCCAACTGATGCATCACCATCTCCTTTTTCTTCTGTCTTCAGGTTATTTCCAGGATTTGTTGAACAAGTCGGAAAAGGCCCTTTATGATGCTTTTCCAAGCGTGTACGGAGAATTGTACACTCAAAACATGAAGGTCTTCAAGGACTTGTACAGTGAGCTACGCCGCTATTACCGGGGCTCCAACATCAACTTGGAAGAGGCCCTCAATGAGTTCTGGACACACTTGCTGGAGCGGCTCTTCAAACTGATGAATCCCCAGTACCATATCACAGATGAGTACCTGGACTGCATGGTGAAACATGCAGAGCAGCACAAGCCCTTCGGGGAAGTTCCCAGGGACCTGAAGGTGAAGGCAACCCGAGCCTTCATCGCGGCACGCTCCTATGCACAGGGCTTTCTTGTGGGCAGCGACGTGGTCAAAAAAGTGTCTCAGGTACGTTGGGGTTCTTCCTTCTCCTCCATCCTCAGCTTGGCAGGAGCCAGTCAACTACTGCTGTAGGGGAGAGGGGAGCATATTTCCCCTTAGGTTTTCAATACAAAGCAAGCAGGTATTTTTCAGTTTTATAAAACAAACTGCTTGAGGGTCACCCATCAGTGGAAGGGAGCAGCAAGCCTGGACTTCTACAGGCGCTGATAGCGCAGAAGCAGCAAGGTGCAGTAGAGTGCAGCAGAGTGCCAAGGAGATGTCAGTCACCCAGGCTGTAAAGCCATTCTGTTGTTTGCCTAGATTCCTCACGCTTCCCCGACAGGGAGACGGCATGCCTCTAAATCACGCTGCCTTATTTTCCTCCTTGATGGCGATATGATGTAGGGTGGGCAGAGCTGACTTGCCATGAGTGTGTTGGGAATACACACAGAGAGATGCGTTTCAGCGGTCGGTGATGGGATTGCCGTGTCTGTTTATGTAGCCGTGTATATTTGTACAGCTTCTGTGTACAGAGAGCATGAGTTTGTAATGTGCATTAGGATCTTCAGGGATGAAAGGTGCTATATAAATGTAAATTAACATGACTGAATCCAGGGCTTCAGGAGGAAGGAAATTGTCTGTATTCTTTACTGCAGAAGCAGCCTGTCAGAGCCAGAAGGTGGTGATTGTCCTGAAACAAGATATTCAGACTTTTCACACAGGTAGCAAGGAGAAAATCCATACTAAAAAAATGACTTGCGTACTGCATGTGGAGATGGCAATCAGCAGGTGTGAGAATCGGGGTGTGATTAAACTGTGAATGTAAAAATACGGAATCACAATTAATTTCCTCAGAAGGTAAGGCGTGGTAATGCATAGCAGAGGACAGTACTATTTGATGCAGCAAATCCAGACTTTGATCTCATGAAGAAACATTAATGTGGTAACAGTGACAAATGCTTTAATTTATCAATGTGGGACTGTAAAAGTGTTCAGCTACCCAAAAGTCTTTGTACATCTTATTAACATCACACTCTTCTGACACTTAAGACAGATAAAAGAGGGGAATGATGTAATTTCAGGGGGACCAAAGTAAAATATTTTTTATAAATCCTCTGAATGGCAGAGATTTCCAGCTCGATATGCGTGATTCTGCCTGTAGCCAAGTTTGGTGGGTAAAGCAGGCTGGCAGGGCAACTGCAGTCATGGTATCAGCAGAAGGGAAGGACCTGCGATACCGACACGCAGCATATTTTTCACCCACCTTCATGCAGGCTTTTGACACATGGGATTTTATTTTCAGTCCACCCTTTCTGAATTCTTCCCCTTTTCTTGGCATCGCTTGGCAAATGGGATGTAGGGTACACGATGAGTCACAGATCTTCTTCTTCCCTCTGCCTCCCCCCAACCTATTCCTCCAGGATGAAGGGTCTTCCAGGAGGGTCCCAACCATTCCTCTCTCTCACAAGAGCCCTCCCTGGGGTTGTAGTTAACCCGACATGTTGCTGTTGTAGCACAATCTGCATGAACTGAGTTGGGAAGCCTCAGCAAAGCCTCCCTGAGAGCTGATTTTGTAATGAAGGCCAAAACTGGCCCATTTCCCCTGTCTTCAGGAGTGGGTTTAGTACTTTAGGCAAGAGGGGTGAGAATGCTGAGGTGGGAAATCCATTTTATGGATGCCTTGGTAGCCCTCAGCTGCATCTAAAATAAAAGAACTGGTTTACCCACTTTCCCTTACCAGATGTGGATTTACATTAGGGCCAAATGGATGTGAAGTGCTGAACTCGATCCGCAACTGGCGCTTTGGTTTTAGTCATTTTTCATGTTGCTTTACACTTACAATCTTAGGAGAAAGTGTATAAGACTTTTGTTAAGAGCAGAGACTGAGAGTCGACTTTCCTGTCAAGTGGTAGCAGCGGTCTTTAAAAATGAGTCTTTGAAATTTCTTACAGAGCAGCGGTGAGTGTTTTGGTCAGGAAGTCTGAGAAAGCCTGTTTACATGGACACTTAGGAATAAATTACCTAGCTTTGGGCTTCTGAAAAATTAGATTACTTTGGTTTTATTTGTTTGCAAATCCGAGAAAAGCTACTGATTTCTATTAAAACCCTCCTGGTTTCAGCTTCTGAGACACTTCCAGTTCAGTGTTTGTCACCTGTATCCTCTCACTGTTTCATGTCCTTGTGCAGAATCTCCTTTACTGGGCATTCTAAAGACTGGTGCTGTTTGCCAGATTTTCTGGCTCTTAAAATAGGGAAGAGCCTTCCCTGACTGAGCTACAGGCAGGGATTTCATGAGATTTCTTTAATCCCTGCTACCTCTCTGCTGTGCCCAAGGACTGTTTCTTCCCCAGCCTCCAGCTGCCCAATCTCCTAGGAAGCCATCGCTTCGGGCAGCCCTTGGCCGGTGGCTGGTGGGCACGCAGGGTTAGGAACGGGAGTGGTGTGCTGGGAGCAGGCACGCTGCTGGGGATAAATAGTTTGAGGGCAGCCGGGGAGAAAATGGCAAAACCATTTTTCATTTCTACTGCCATCCTAGCTTTTAAGGCAAAGTCACCCTGACAAGACTGCAGGCTCTGGCACCAAGATCTAAAGCTTTTAATGCTACGGTTCCTGCCATCAACCTAGCCCCACGCTGACAGCCGCAGAAGCACTGCCATCCGTGTGCTGGCTGCGGGGGGGACACCCGGGGCACATGCGTGGCTGGTGTCGGGTCTTCACGGCCCGGGCAGAGCAGCAGGGCTGGGCATGGATGTGCAGGTTCGCACCCTGCCCTGGTACAGCGTTAGGGGTTACCGACGTGCCGCGTATGGGTGGGGCGGTGGGGCAGCATCTCTCTGTTCTCATTCAGGTTGTGCGTTTCTGTAGCTGTTCTTTCTGCACAAATTGCGGGTTTTTGTTTAAGTTGCACAATGCCAAGTGTGTTTTTCATCGTCTGCATGAAGTAGCAGATACCAAAACAGCAGCAGCCACAAAATCTGTAGTGAAGGGCACACAGGGAAGGGGCTCCCTCCCCCAGGGGTGCACACCTTGTGCTGCGTGCCAGGACAAGAGAGAAGAAATATCCCCGTTTTGTTTAGGATCCTTTTCTTTGGTTGTGAGATTGGCAGCTGCCCAAAAATAGCATTTGCTGCAACTTCGAGCTTCGTGTGAACAGGTGAAAGCCTTGTGCTGGGAGATTTGCTGCCTGCCAGCTGCTGCTCAGAGATCCACACTTGGTGCGAGCAGTTGCTGCGTTCAGCAACGAGAGCGAGAATGTGCTCCTGTGAAATAGGTGGTGTAGGTGAATTGAAATACTGCGGGGCAGGGAGGAGGCAAAACTGAGATGGTACCAATGGCAAGGGCTGAGAGATAAACCCTTATAAAACAAAAGGAAAAAATCCTCAGAGATATGTAGCATGATAAACAGGAATATCCTGGCTGGTTTTGTTATTTATTACTCACATTACGCTACTGCTCAGACATCTGAGTCTTAGGTCAGGACTGTGGCACAAAGTGCTGTGGGGACAGGTGGCAGAGGTGATCCTGTCTGCACCAGGGCACCCAAAAAGGGCAGTGAGACTCTGCACGGGTCCTTGCTGGCCTCCGGCATCTCGGTGCCATGCTCATGCTGCACCGATGGACAGGGAAGAGATCTGCCCCGAGCACCTCAAAAAATGTCCAGTGTCCTCAAATTCCCCTCGGAGACCTGACAACCTGTGAATCATGGGTGAGAGCACAGAAAAAGCGAAGAAATAATGTTTTGTTTCCAAAGGCAGGGAAAGGAGGTGTTTTAAAATGAATTTTGCTCATCAGTCAAAAAGTGAGTTATTAGGACAGTCTTTCCTTTGCTGGATCTTCATTGCTTCTTGCTCCTGAATTTTAAGTTTCCCCATGGTAGTGGGGATTGATATGAAGAAACACCAACTACGTAAGCAAGAAACATGTACTTAAATAATCAATTTTAATAGTTGTTTGTATTTCCTTTTCTCAGTAGATGTTCTTAAGGCTGATTCTCAGTTGAGTTTGAAGCAGAATAGGATGATGATTTTCTTTACTAATTATAAGCTTTTTCACTAAATCCTGTGTTTCATTTTACCAATGAAGGTCGTCTATCAGAACATTTCTATTTAAGCAATACTGTGTCTCACAATACATTTCAGCCTTATTTTTTAAACTTTTCTGTTGGTATAAGGTAAATGGCAGCTTTCCTATATACCATATGAGTAATTTTTAAACATATGGTAGGTCAAGCTGCATTTGGATGGGAACTGAATTCCAATTAAAAAGGCCCCAAAATAGAATTTTTATAAATGTTTCTAATAGTTAAGTGAATGTGCTGGACACATATAGAGAATAATGTTTATCTAAAAATGCTTTACATTTCCAACAAGTCAATAATATAACAAAGACAGTATTGTCATTCCTGGTCCTCATGTCCTTTAAGGTTGTAGCTATTTCTTGTACCCAACTTTTTTCCATGGCTTGGAAGGACATAGTTGACTTATGTGTTTCAGCTTCCAGTTGCTTTTTGGGTGAAGTAGGCATAAAATTGATCTGACTGAATAAAATGAAGTGAAGAATATAATCTCTTTCACACGCTTATGAAACCACTGTGCTAAAACAGCTTAAGTGCAGTGAACTCCTGTCCCATGTGCTCGGTGACACATCTCCATCCTTTCAGTGGCTTATCTTTATTCAGAGCATCAGCAGCAAGTACATACAACTGTAAATAACATTTTATTTCATTTAAAGGATTTCACTTCTGTAATAAAATTAAGGATGTATCTAAATTTGCCTCCTTTTGATCCTGAAAAGACAATATTAGTGTTTCTAAATAGGTCATAGAATCATAGAATGAAAGAATGTCCCAAGTTGGAAGGGACCCACAAGGATCATTGAGTCCAACTCCTGTCTCTGTGCAGGACAACCCCAAAATTCACACCATGTGTCTGAGGGCGTTGTCCAAATGCTTCTTGAATACTGTCAGGCTTGGCACTGTGACTACTCTCCCGGGGAGCCTATTCCAGTGCTCGATCACCCTCTGGGTGAAATGAGGTGTTATGAGAATGTTGTTCCATGGCACTGGCGAGTGGCAATATCCTTGTATCACCACATTTATTTCCTTTTCGCTGAGTGTTATCCCACCTCTCGCTTTGGAGCTGTTTAGTTTTTGCATGGCAAAGGTGTGTGTTTTTGTGTTATGATGATGACTTGACGTCAGGATGCCGTTATGCAGAGATTAGCTTTGCCCGAAGAAGCCATAAGGTGCCACAGTAAATTATCTCTCCCTGCAGGAGAAGCTCTCATCTGGGACCTGATCCCACCAAAGGAGGTAGCATTTTCCTTCAGGGAGACGATCTGTTTGCTTGCATGGGATTTAATAAGCCTCACACCTTCAGATGGCAGCTACCTGTACCTATAGACAGCTCTGCTTGGTAAGATACCATTCATCCAGGAATTCAGCCTCAGGTCTGGCCTCCCCTTTAAAAAAATGAAGGGTGGTAATGTGAGACGGAGTCTTGCAGGATCTCCGTGTGGGACACAAGTAGCAAGGAGCAGCAGGTCCCAAGGGTGCTGGTGTCACTGGCAGGGGTGGAGGTGGGATGCAGCTCACCACAGCCAGGTACAAGCAGCAAACTGCTGGAACGTGCTGGGTTTTTTCTTATTTTTTCCCTACTGTCATTGCAAACCACCGATGGTACTTTCTGAAAATGAACTGGTCAGTGCCTGTGCTAAAAGTTTGTGCTGCTGCAAACCCAGCAGCGATTCGTAGGGTAGGAAGTGCCACAAGCACCCTTTGCAGGCCTGGCTGTACTCAAGAGGAAGAGGACTGAAGTCCCAGGAGTTGAGAAGCCTGTAGTACTTCAGACACTCCTGCCTGTGAACACCCATTTCAGACTACAGGCTGAAACAAGCTCTTGCACCTTCAGGGACTCGTTCCTGCAGCACCTCCTGCTCTCGCTCCCTCCTGCCCTCGCACAGCCTCTGCCACAGCTGCCAAGACCTGCCCCATGGCCAGGCACCATGGGCACAGTGGGCTGGGACGTACCCTTCCTTGCTGAGGTTAGTGTCGCCTCTGCTGAAGTGTCTCGTGTTTTCTTCACGAGCTGTCCCTGGGCAGTTTGTCCACGGGATTGCATGGCTTAAAACATTTTAGATCCAAGTGCCAGTCAGCCCAATTCCTCTGCAAACCCAGAAGCTTTATATCCCTTTCCCCGAGCTGGCCGTGCTCCCTGCATCACCAGCCTACCATCAGCTGCCTCCTTGCTTTAAACCACTTGGTACAGCAGCTCCTGCAGCCCCCCACGCACCCCTCACAGCCCACTGCTCTTTTCCAGCATTGCTGCCTGTAAAGCTAGGGAGAGAGTTTTCCAATAACAATGGAATCTGTTTGGACAGATTCAAATTGAGCTGGATAAGGAGCGTGCAGTCTTGAACGCATCCTTACGTATTTCACATATTACCTTCCAGTATTTCTATCCGTTATTATGTTTAAATCACAACCTTCGGGGATTAAAACCCATAGGTGTTCTGAATATAATAGAAATAATGCAGGCAAGCAGATATATGTCTCCCATGTTTACCTGGCGGTTAAAAGTCAATTGAATCTAGTTTTCAAAGGATTGAATATTGTACCAGCTGGAAATAACTGCGTCGGATGAACAGAGCAGGGAGTGTGCTGAATAGGCAGGTGGTGGCTTGCAGTATTCTCCTCCGGAGGGAAAGGAGCATGACAGCAGCCTGTCTATCCACATGAATCTTCCTTGCTTTAATATCTGAAGGCAGTTAGGCACCAGACAGGAATCCAAAGGCACAGATCCTCCCAGTTAGCTGTGGGTCTTGCCCTTGGGTCTGGTGTCCCTCGCAGGCTGTGCTGCCTTCTGGAGCCATCCTCACTGCCCTCTGGAAATGCCCTCACCACTGGCTGCGGAGGGAGACGGGGCTGACTCTGCTCCCTGTTTCGCTGCCCCAGTTTGGCTGGATTACCCTAGCCTTAATTTTTTTTAATGTTTTTTTTCTGAGTCTGCAAAGTGGCCATTTGGCTGCTGGACTGGCAAGGATGGACTCAGGCAGTCTGTCTGGCCTCAGGCTTAACAGCAGCTCTGGTTTGCTGGAGCGCGAAGGGCATGGATTTGGCATCAGCCTCCATCCTCTGTGTCCCTCACCCTGCACTGAGCTGAACACAGCGATGTGAAAGCAAGAGGGTCACCGAACTGCGGGGTTGTCTCTGCCCTATGCCGGCCACCGGACCCCAGCACAGCCACCACCCAGCGTGCTGCACCTGCGCCCCGCTTGCTTTCCGATCCCTGACGGGGGTTTGGAAACATGCTTGATGTCTCTTGAATGATAGGCTTGCTGAGGCTTAAAACTCACTGCGCTCCAAGCGCTCGTGGCTATGCATTTGTGGAAGGAAGATGCAAAATAGTGACTGAAGTGATTATACAATTCATTAGACTTTGAAAGAATCATATTTCTGTCAGCCCCACAGCTGGTTTTTTAGAGTTTTATTCTGAAAGATTGGAAAGCTTGGTTCATTTAACACACGTCAAGGTGCTAATTACATCAGGGCTGGCATAAACATGCACAAGGCAGCTGCTGACCATGTGGCGGAGAGAGCGGGGTCTGCTCCCCGCACGGCGGAGGGCTGGGAGCACCTGCAGCTCCCGTGTCTTTCACCGGGGAAGCTGGGCACTGATGGCCTGGTGCACGGAGCAGCCATCACCCTGATTTCCAGCGTGCCCATGTGGACATGCAAAGAGCAGCACAGCCCTGCTTTTTTTGGTCATAGTATTTGAGGGTCCTTCTGTGGGGAGACTGTAAAAATGAAATGTTTCCCAACGTGAAATTGCCACGTTGCAGATAGCCCTGATCACAGAGCCAGCCAGCTCCCTGGTGAAACACAAACCTGTTCTCCCGGTGCTGTTCTTGTTATAAAAGAGAGGGCAAGACTCACTTTCTGAGCCTGTTCCTGGGTTGTTGATCGTCCTGCGGGCAGCTCGGCAGCGCTCCTCAGGGCCGGCCTGGCAGGATCCGCTCCCCTGCTTGGCCTTTTTTTGTAGCTGCTGTTCTTCATACTGACAACTTTATCCCAGCTGTATAATTCCAACTGCGGGATTTGGGGTAATTGCAGTGGCCATGAGCATCCACCTGCATTTCCCAGCGCACACAGCCTGATCTGTGAATTGAAGAGCTGCCCTGTTTTCTCTTAAATGCTACCCCAGAATGGTTTTTCACAGCTGGCAGGAAAAACTTACCTTACTTCCATCACCTGCCTTTAAAACATGCATGAGAAGGTAAGCGAGGGTGCTATGAATGCCTCAGCTGCAGCCGCCTGTGTAGTTGTGTTCAGCCCCTAAGCGTGTAGAGGTCTCCAGCTGTAGGTGCTTTCTGCCTCTGGCTGCCCAGCACACGGACCTGCCTCTAGAAAGCTGCCTGGTGTTGCTGGGTGCTTCTGGAGGTTAGAGTGGCCATTCAGACAGTAAGTCCTTCTACCTGGGAAAACATACCTGAGACTTAGTGCAGGCACATTTTGGCATATATCTGACATGTCTGGAGGTATTTTGTGTTCACCCCAGCCATCCCGCATCGTGCCAAAACCGCAGCCAGGTGCTACAGGTCCCTGTGCCCACATTGGGTATGCACTGCTCCTAGGAGGGTAGAGCCAGGAAGGGACTGGGAGAGCAGCCACGCGGCAGGGATATGGTCCAGCTCGGCAAATACTAACGCCACGCTGCAGAGAGCTCCCTGCGGGCCACCCTCATATGCCTTTGGGCAAAATTTTTAGAGGGGACAGAGCCCACAGAACGACACATCCACCAACAACGTTAGGGACTAGCTCAGTGTTCTCTCTCCATCAGCCAACCTGCCCGCATCCCCATGACAAGCCAGGGGGGTTGACAACCCTTCCAGCAGCCTGTATTTTTCACCCAGGCCCAAATCTCTCCCCTCTACCTAACCGTGCTTCCCCAGGGAAGCAAGGCACAGATGGCTCACAGCAGCCTGGGGGTAAATGTGCAAGGGGAGATGGGGGGGTAGGAAAAATACCAGCAAGAGCTCAGCTTATTTTATTGGTGTTAAATGCCTTTCAGATGTACTTAAAGGCCCCTGAAGGCTGAGGAGTCCCATCACATTGCAGCTAGGCTGCAGGTTCTCATTTGCTTTTAAGCCAGGCTTCAAAAGGAGACAGGATTTGGGGTTGGGTTTGTTTTCTTTTTTTTTTCTTTTTTCTTTTCTTTCCTTTGTTTGAAGCCAGCACTTCAAAAGCAGCATCTGCAGCTTGGCTGCAGGGTCTGGGTGCCAAAGGAGCTGACCACCTTCTGATGGGCGCAGGAGGAGCCTTGCCACCAGCTGCCTTGCCACCTCACAGCCAGCCGGAGCCAGGCATGCTCAGCCCGAGAGCCAGCGGCATAGCCTGACCGCACACTGTGCTGCTGCGCTAGCAGCTTGGTACTGCCACAGTTAAAACGATTTTCCAGATGCCTGTGGCTTCCTAAAGCTCAACCTTTCTTCGATGGTTAGGAAGCTGGGAGGAGGAGGGAGGATCGTGAGGTACAGAGCTTGTCCCAGCACTAGTGCCTCTTTGGTCACGGTTCCCCAGGGCCTTCCTCTCTGCATCCCACGCTTTGGTCTTTCCAGCCACCTTTTCAGGAAATAATTGGCTTGGATAAATAAATGCTTTTTGGAGTGAGGAGGGTGTAGCAGCTTTTAGCTAAAAGAGACAAAGCGCTTGTAAAAACACAGTAACACGCAAGACTCCTATCATCACTTCCATGGTCCTTTCTGTGCCCTGATATTACTCAGGGTGTTTCAGAGGCTCTTGAATATTTTCCAAGCAGTAGGCGTTAGGGTAACAGCAGAAAACACGTCTCCTCTTTGTGCCTCTCTGCTCTTCTGTGAGACCTGGCAAATGAGGTCCTAGTCCAGAAGGGTAAAAAACTTCCCACTGTTGTAGATTCAGAGAGGTCGGGGGTCAGGCCAGGAGGAATTGCACCCCGCTTTTGCATCCCTTGTGACTTGCACCAAACCTTACACTGAAAAGAGATCTACAGATCAACAGGTGTTGTTTGAAAAATCAACATATAACCTAGGTAGGTGCTTTATTTGGAGAAAGAGCAGATAATGGTGGGGCTGAGAGAGAAGTGTCCCATGGCTGTATAAAACATGCTTTTGTTGTCTGTGAGCACACGTATCTGTGCAAAGATGGGTAGCTTGGATTGAACAGGCAAATCCCAGGTTTGTTTGTTCTTTAAAGGCGCAAAAGAAGGATAAGAAGGCTTTTGCCTATGTTCTGGAAAAATCTAGTCCGTTTTGACCAGGGCGCTGCCCAGCTGCTGTGTGTCCTACAGAGACAGAAGTCCTACCCATCCCAAGAACCATCTGCACTCAGGTGGCTTCAGGTCCCTCGAGTGCCTGTGCAGGGCTATCTCGCCTGTTTGAGCTCAGGGCTTTCCCCTCCTACAAGTAGTTTTGCATCCCTGTGTCTTCACTTCAGAAGGTTTATAATTGTTCTGAAGTTATGTTTTAGGTAATATGAAGGATAACTTAGCTCTCTCCTCGAATGTGTCTCAATGCAGGGAGACAGAGTAGATGACTGCCTGCTATCCCGGAGCCTCCTGTGTTTCTGTGATTCTCTGCGTGGAAAGCATATTAATAAAATACATGGCAGGAGGGGGGGGGTTGTTAGAAGCCTTTCACACTGAATGTTTTCTGAATTGGCTGGGGGGTGGCAAGGAACCCAGCTAGCGACTAATCCCCCAGCCCATCCTCTCAGCAAATTGCTTGCAAAAGTCATTAATTTTACTGTAAGTGATTTAAACATTGCTCAGGAGGAGGAAAAATGAGGGAAACAAATGCCACTCTGAATGCTGGGAATTATGTGTTCTCAATTTTCTGTCGTATTACCTCTACACGTGCCCGTTCTCTGCTGGCTACCGTGCAAACGCCGGTGCCGAATAGTCGCATGGTGAGCCCCAGCTCAGCGGTCGCGGTGGGCAGCTGTGCCATGAGCCGTGCAAACCTGCAAGCAAGCCCCAGCCCCGTCCGAGACATAATATAAGAGGCTCTGCAAAGATCTTTTGCTCTGGCAAAGCACTTGCTTCCAGCAATTCACATCTGGTCGGGTGGCTCCATCAACAAAGCATGGGCACATCGGGCTTTGGAAAGTAGCCACGGAAAAGCACAGAGCTTGGCTCTTGCTACAAGCAACAGTCACGGGATAATACCTGATGACAACCTCCTTGAAATGTCAGCGCTTATGGCGGAGTGGGGCTTTTTATGAGGCAGCCACCTGTTCCCATTGCATTACCTCATTGCTTCTCATATCAACTACTGTATCGCCAGCTATAAAGTCGTTTTAATTAAAGTGTTTTATTGCTCAATATCGATTTGTACCCTATTTTGGGTATATCTTAGAAGATAATATTTTTTCCTTATCACTTCATCACTGGACTTACACTTTGAGGGACTGTACCCACTGATGTCACTGGGATCAGAACACAGTATGTGGATTTTAACTGAGCAATGATGTAGGAACAATGTATTTTTAAGCTGGGCTTAGCTTTGTTTGGCATAGTTATTTATACCTCTGACAACTGAATGAGGAGTGCCCTGGCTCCAAGCCATCTCTCTCGGTAATCTTTTTTTTTTTCCCACAGATCCTTGGGAAATGGCTTCTCCAATGTATTGTGCATTTCCTCTTGACATCTTAATGCAGTTTCTAGGTCACTGAGCTAAGAAAGGACTGTAGGTGCCACTAAAGTTAAAGGAGAACCATGTTCTCCTGAAAGGGGAACAAGCTACAGGCTGAGGCAGGTTGATGGTATTTAAAGAAATCAATTATTGTCATGTACTGTCTTCATGCTGTGCCAGATCATTTAAAGATGAAGAGATGATGTTAGCTTTCACTTCATCTGCAGGAGTTTGCGTGCTCCTGCTTTTAGGCCACCTGTGATGAACAGAGGACGTTGCTCATGGATCTGTCAGTTATTGCAAATCTGCAGTGGAAAGGCAGAGGGGCTCTCCATCAGATCTTATTGGGCCGGGGCCTGGGTCATAACGTTTCAGGGCTTTATAGAGGCTGCTGGCTGAAAGGAGAACAAAGAAGTAAAGTCTTGATGTGCAGGTGGGGGTCAGTTTCAACTTTACCAGCCTGGAGAAACTGATTCACTCTCCCTGTGGCGGTGTTACCTGGAATTGAGTCGGCATGGAGGGCATGTGGTCCCACGGCTCCGGCCTGATGAACTCTTCTCCCCAGGGCCACTACTGGAGCTGGAGCACCCGAGAGGTGAGTGAGCAGGAGAGCTGCAGCGCTCTCCCGCTTGTGTTGCTGTGTCCATACAGGAGAGGCTGAGATTCCTGTGTGGATACAGCATACCTGAAAAAACCCTGGAAGTTTACTGCAGCAGACTAATCCACAAGGACTAAGAGGTGTTTGAAGGGCTCCATTTGTTAACATACTGCAAGTCCCCCAAAGGGATGGTGCAGGGTCAGGGCTGGGAGGGGCTCTGGGACCCCCAAACCGCAACTCTCCTCTACCCTGTGTGGAGCAGAAGTCCACGGGCTAGGGTGGGTGGAACAGCAAGGACCTGAGCTATGGCCAAGCAAAACATGCGGAAAATACTCTCCAAAATTCCTTTCGTGCCCTCTCATCTCTCTTTTCACAGTTCATCTCTACAGCCTGCCTGTGAAAAAGGAGTGCTGCTGCCAAGAGGAGAGGTTTGAGTAGTTCTTTGGGGAAAGGGTGTAGAGCCTGGCCTCTTCGACCTGCAAAAAGTAATACTTATCCTTTCTGCCAACAGATTAAGTTGAACACTTGGCACCTGCCAGGTTCAGTGGAGCAACACCTGGGGGTGAATGTGTCACCTGCTCGTCTTCTAAAAGAGCTGGGGTTATTTAGTCTGGAGAAGAGGAGGCTGAGGGGAGACCTGATCACTCTCCACAATGACCTGAAAGGAGGTTGTAGCCAGGTGGGGGTCAGCCTCTTCTCCCAGGCAACTAGTGACAGGACAAGAGGGCATAGTCTGAAACTGCACCAGGGGAAGTTCAGGCTAGAAATGAGGAGGCCTTTCTTCCCAGAAAGGGTCGTTAGGCATTGGAATGGGCTGCCCAGGGAGGTGGTGGAGTCACCATCCCTGGAGGTGTTTAAGAAAAGACTGGACGTGGCCCTTAGTGCCGTGGTCTAGTTGACATGGAGGTGTTAGAGCAGAGGTTGGACTCGATGATCCCAGAGGTCTCTTCCAACCAAATCGATTCTGTGATTCTGAAGAGAGGCTCTGGGGCAGGGGAGCAGGGCTGAGGGGTGCCGCCTCGCCCAGGGCAGTGTGGCACTCCGCTGTCCTGCAGGAGGTGAAGCCACCTTGCAAGAGTGACAGGCTGGTGGTACGCATGGAGCTTCTCTCTGACATCCAGAAATGATTCTTGCTGGGGTGCAAAGCAGTTTTTTCCTCCCAAACCCTCAGGAGCTGAGCCTGAGCCTCAGGGGCCATTGTCACCCGGTGCTCTGCCTGCACCCCCTGCCCCAAGGCAGGTGGCGACGGCCTGCAAGAGCTGCATGGGCAGGAGGTGGCTGCTTTGCGGGCACTGGCGTGGATGCCGGCGGGGGAGGC
>NW_009631136.1:38000-42351 GCF_000690535.1 Cariama cristata | reverse complement strand
TGCCGCTCCTTTTCTGCAGCTCTGCGTGGTGGTGGGGCACAGGTGGCCCTGCACGATTACTCTCTAGTGGGTGAGGGAGTGCCATGCCTAGGGTGTGAAGGTCCTTTCTGTTTTGTTGGAAAAAGACATGCACAAAAATAAACGCAGACACCAGGATAAATTCTGCAAGCAGAAACACTTGTGAAATGCCCACTGGGCCTGTCACAAGCTTCATTTAAATACAGGCTCACTGTGCTTACCTGGGTAGCTCCGGTACAGTTGCTGGATTCACACTGTACTTTAAAGCTAAGCATAGTGGAGATGCTTTTCTGAGCCAAGATCTGTCATTTGCCTCTCTCCATGTCCCCCATGGGCTCTGGCAGGGTACCAAATAGCTTTGTTTTCTAGCTGCTGGTGGCTGTCCTCTCTGCCACTGGATGGTTGGCCCCCACCGCCCCAGGGGTGTTTCCTGCACAGGTGATGCCGCACTCCCACTTTCCAACCAAAGCCCTTCAGCTCCCTCCACTCCAAAAGGCTGCGCAGTGCAACCACGGAGGTATGTGGGTGCAGGCGAACCATCCGGCTGCTCCCTGGTTCTCTTTAGTACTGTGGAAAGTCCCATATTTCAGGGCCCAGCTATGTGACTCGTTTGAGCCGCAGCTCCCAGGATGTTGCAGCTGGGTTTGTGCTGTGTGGGGTTACGGTGCTCCATGGCCACAGGTGGATAAGTTGGGACGAGCGGTGATGGGGCATGCCGGTAAAACACAGAAACAAAGTTGTGTTCAGGACCTGATTGCCTCCGTAGGTTACGTGCCTTGGTTGGAGCTTCACCGTATAATTCCTGTTCAGGAATGCTCTGTCTGGGGAAGGAGAGGTCGCAGCTCCTTTCCCAGCTCCATCTTCTGATTTCTGTGTAAATGCTTAGGCTTTCTGAAGGTCTTCAGCTGCAGCCTGTGTTAGTGTTCAACGTGCTCTTACCTGTTGCCTTTTCAGTCACTATTCAGTCTTCGTTATTTAAACCTGAGATGAAAAACAAACTGTTCTTTTGTTTGCTTGTCCCTCTGCTTTGTTGCATCCCCTCTCAGATCCCTGAGGTGGGAGATGACGGTGCCTTCGCCGGCTTCTCCTGTGGATGAAGCTGGTGGCATCCGTGCGGTGCAGCAGGACAAAGCCTCCATCTCCTGGCAGCAGAGCCGCACGGCAGCCGGGCGCTGGTTTCTGTCTGCGGGAGTTGTCCCAGAAAGGAGGCAGAAAGCTCGCCCAGAAAGCAGAGAGAAGCCTTGGGGTGTGTGGTGTTTCCTGCAAGGCTCAGCCCCTCCGGCTGCAGGGGAGCATGGTGTTTATCCATAGGCATCTCGGGGCTTGTTCTGGCTGCCGAGGCAGGGTTTGGGTTCTGTCTCTGAGACCTAGAAATTTTTGGCCTTGCCCTGAAGAAGGTTCTCACGAGGTTATTTTAATGCCTTCCTGCCTGATGAAGCCCCAGCACCATCCAACATCT
This sequence comes from Cariama cristata, assembly GCF_000690535.1. Taxonomy (NCBI): domain Eukaryota; kingdom Metazoa; phylum Chordata; class Aves; order Cariamiformes; family Cariamidae; genus Cariama; species Cariama cristata. The sequence goes on along the minus strand of NW_009631136.1, from coordinate 40,874 downwards.
GTTTTCCAAGGCTGATTGGTAGGGAGGTGCTACCATGCAAGCAGGTTGAGGAGGGGGGAAGCTTAGAGATTTTCTCTCCTAACCTCTGACAGGGATCTCAGCGCGTTCACACTCTCCGAAGGGTACCTCAGAACTGAATCTTTTGCAGTCGCCCAGAAGAAACTTAGAAGACCATGTTCAAATTATTTTTCACAAGTAATAAAGAGGTTGGGACAGTTCTCAGCATTGCAGCTGCAACTTGAGGCTCAGGGATTTTTCCATGTCAAGATTTGCTCCTTCTATCACTTTTTCCCCTTTGGGCTCTTTGTGAGTGCTGAGTACCTGGTACCAAGGGAGACTTGCATGCAGACACTTATGTTTATTTTTGTTACTGGTTTTAAAAGAATGACAAGGGAATTGCAAATAGATCTGAGCAAAGATGGAAAAAGACCACAAAGGAGAAAACACTTTAGCAATAAGACAGGAGAGCGTTGAGCTCTGCCAGCATCTCTGCTTGATCTGCCAGGTTGTTATTCATCCCTCAGCTTACACTGACAGCCCCTTGCCTATGGCATTCAGAGGGGGACACTGTCCCATGGCTGACGGCCTGGGGGGGGCTTTGACGGGCTGCAGAGTCTGCTGCCCTTCTCTCTGGGCTCTGCACCTGCAGCAACTCTGTGCTTATGGGACCAGGGTGGTTTAATTCAAGGTGGCAAAGCCACCTCCAGAGTCACCTCTGCAAAGTGTCGGCTGCACATGCAGTGCCTGTGAGCTGCTGGCACGGTGTATGTTGGCTCACTTTGCCAGCTCCCTGTGGCTCCTGAAGTGCTTTCGGAGAGCAATCACTTCCTAGTGTTGAGTGCTCTCAATTGCCTATAGTTTTGGAATTGTCTTCCCCACACTCTCCTTTCCAAAGATGCCAGCTGAGAACTTTCCATGTCCAGGCCCCCGCTGTGCATGCCCCCCAGGAAACCGGAGATGCAGTTTGTGGTGGGACACCTGTGTCTGCCAGGCAGTGACAACAAACCCTTCCTGCAGAAGGGGCACAGCGGTGGCACTGATTGTGGAGGCTCTGGGGGCACATGGGCGCCATGTGTTGGGGTCATGGTTATAGCCGGTGGACAGCCCGGGCTGTCCTTGTGGCCACCAGACCTGGCTGGAAGGGGGATGGTGCTCACATATGGGTTTTTCCCAGAACCCTGGCTTCAAACACAGCCTGAGGACCTTGCAACTGCCTCGGAGGTCGTGTCCCTCCCACAGGAGTGACACTGGAGGAAGGGTGGGGGGAAGGAGAGGCAGTGAGGGGTGAAGCAGCTTTCCCAGGGCCACGCACGCGGGAAGCCATACTGCCTTTCAGATCACACCAAGCTCTTTCACCCCAGGGAAGGGGGAAGTTCGCCCACATCCCCCTGTGACCAGCCTGTGTGCCTGACTCTGATCTGTCTCCCCCAGGTATCTCTCAGCCACGAGTGCACTCGTGCCATCATGAAGCTGATGTACTGCCCGCACTGCCGGGGCATGTCCAGCGTGAAGCCGTGCAACAACTACTGTCTGAACGTCGTGAAGGGCTGCCTGGCCAACCAAGCAGACCTGAACACCGAGTGGAAGTACCTGATGGGTAAGATGGCCTTCCTCTGCTGCAGCACAGCTGCATCTCACAGCGCCTTTTGAGCTCTCTGAGACAATGTTTGGCAAGCAAAGAAAGGACTGTTGGAGGCTCTTTTACAGTACAGTTTGTCTGTGATCTGACACCTAGAAGCTATTGCAGGATGTTTTGCTGGGCTTTGATACCATTAGAAAGGACACTGCTGGGCTGGCTAACAAGGGCTTAAAGAGTTTTCATCTTTCTGTGCTCATTTGGGATTGCCCACACTTTGCATTCAAGTAATTCTTCCTTCCCTCCCAAGTGTTGAAGCTTAGGGACAGATCCTGCTACCTGTACACTGACAGAGCTGCCTCCTCATCCATACCGGAGCGCTTGTGAGAGCACCGGAGAAGCACTTGCTGCCCTCCTTGAGAGGTAGTCTAGAGCCGTGAAGCCATAAACTGTTTCCATGGATGGAGAGCAAAGGGATCAGAATGACGTACTTCTAAAGAGAAAGAAGTGTCTTAAATACATGGGGAGGGGGAAGTTACAGGCATTGCCAGGAATGGGACAATTGGACTGGTATTTTAAGTAAGAAAAGAGCTTGTTTCGGTTTTATCACACAGCTAAGATGATGGATATTTTAAAGTGGGTTGCTATGTGTATAGAGGTGTCCATTTCATTGAGTTTAAAGCCAGAAATATCACTGTGATGGTGTGGTCTGATCTCCCGTGCAGCACAGGCAGGTGAACTTTGACCAGGCGCTTCTGCAGGAAATTCTGCATTGCCTGATCAGACCCAAGCATCTTTTAAGAAGACCTCAGGTGTCACTCAGCTGTTTTTCCAGAGCCTGTGGCTCCTGGTTTAAATGTGAACTGCTGCTGAGAGTGGCTCATGGAGCTGATGGACATGGTTTAAGGCTGGTGAGGGTCTGTGTGTAGAAAATGGTGTATTTGTGTTACAGCACACATCCTCTCTCCATCTGCAGTCCGTCAGGGGAGGTTGTTTGCAATGGTAAAGCTCTCACTCCTCCTTGTGCCCACAAAGCATCATCACCCAGCAAGCTCCTCTTTCTCTCCCAGGTTGTACATTTAGACCTGGGGTGATCTGAGACCCTGAGGAGCCATGAGGTTTTTCTGGGCTCACAGAAGGCACGCACTAGAGGAGATGGGCGTTGGCCTTGGCCCTTTCCCTTGCCTTGGCACCCACTGCCTGGCCAGCAAGACTGCCAGCTCACTAGCCAGCTACCAGCCCGACAGGTTGGCTCACGGTTAACGTGTGATGATGTTAAAAAAAGAAAAATCCTGCTG